>NC_140581.1:162850732-163095732 GCF_964204655.1 Triturus cristatus
CTAAACTCTTAATTCGTCATTTCATTTATTCATTTTTATTTTTTTTAACCGTACGCTTACCGTAAGCTTACCGTACGCGTACCCCGTGATTTTTTTAAAAATCAATAAATGTTTTTTTTGTACTTTTCTGTCCTTCTTTGACCCCCTTACAAATGTTAGGGGGTCTGTAACTCTCCTCCTTGCCCCCTTTTCTTGTTTTCACTCTTTTTTTTTCAGAGTGAAACACAGAAAATGGCGGCCGCCGCTTCCTGGTTTCGGCCGATTCGAATGTTTACTAAGATCTAAGAGCCAATCAGAATCGCGCTCGTGCACGCCACCGTACGCTTACGGTAAGCGTACGGTAAGCGTACCGTAAGCGGGCTCAGATATATATATTGATTTAAAGGCTATTTTCTCAGAATCTACTGAACAGATTTACACCAAACCTACAAAAGGCACTTCCTTGACCTAGGGACTACCTCTCTGCCAAATTTTGAGTAATTCTGTTCAGCCGTTCGGGCTGTAGCTCGTTCTAAAGGTCCTATGCAAAAATGCATGGGAAAAACGCGTTTTGGGACCCCCCTTTTATCTCAGCCCCCGCTTGACGGATCCCCCCGAGACTTTCAGGGTAGGAGCGGAGCGTAGCGCCCCACCTATTTTGAGAAATTCGCGAGGATTCGTCGACCGGCGCCAAAGTTATTCAAAATAGAATGTTGAGGTTTTCCTATGGAAACGTGGTCCTAACTATAACTACCTACTGGCGACCGCCAGTAGGTAATATATATATATATATAGAGAGAGAGAGAGAGAGAGAGAGAGAGAGAGATAGATAGATAGATAGATAGATAGATAGATAGATAGATAGATAGATAGATAGATAGATAGATAGATAGATAGATAGATAGATAGATAGATAGATAGATAGATAGATAGATAGATAGATAGATAGATAGATAGATAGATAGATAGATAGATAGATAGATAGATAGATAGATAGAGAGATAGATAGATAGAGAGATAGATAGAGAGATAGATAGCAAAGCACAAATGAAGCATAGTTTTAGTAATTCTAAATCATGACGTAACAAAGATTTTAATAGGGTTAAAATAAATCAATTCACTTGATGATGAGCAAATTATAATTTTTGCTGAAAGTTGATTTACATTATTGTTTATGTTCTATATAGTTTTAACAGTAAAACCTTCATGTCAGTACAAAGTTTGTGGCTACTTCAATGGAAAATGTGCTGTCTGTAAATGACAATTCTCTAAAACTAAAGCTTTAGTAATATATTTGCGACAGTGTGCTCCAAAATGCCCCACCGACTACATCCTACACTCTTACCACTCTCCTGTTGAATGGGCCTAACATATTTGCTATATTGTTTGTTTGTGTGGTGCTTGGATTTTTCACAATCCCTATGTAATGTACCCCCAATCTAAAAAATGTTCCAGCACCACTGGACTGTTGCCTAACTGCCCAAACTTCATATACAAATGAATGAATGAATGACTTTTATGGACCTCAAGTGATACCCAATAGTTCAAATGTTCTGGCACTAAGAGAACAAGGAAAAACATAGGCTGAGTACTCAGATTAAAGAGTTTTGAAAAGCCACTTTTTTCAGTGCATTATGTGATTTCTCAAATCTCCCAAAAGTTTGTTCCTGTGAGTGACAGCCAAGGCCCAAAGGTTCTCGCTCCCCTTCTAGAGCTTTTAAATCTAAGCAGAAAGATATGGTTATCATCTGAGGAGAGGAGAGACTACACTAGCACGTGCGGCTGTGTCAGGTACTGGACGTAGGAGGGAGCTTTTGTAGCTACGGCCTTCAAAATAAAACATAGTGTTTTGAACAGGAAATGTGCCCTAACTGGGAACAAATGCAGTTTTCATAGATATGTGGAAACAAAAATGTCAGGGGCAGTGAGAAGCATTCTATCTGCCACATTTTGCAATCGACTGAGAAGAAAATTTGGTAGCCCAAGGTACAGGGAATTACCATTGTCAGTCTGGCTGTAAGGCATTGCTCAACCACCGCCTTACATGCTGAGCTATGTAGCTGCTGCTCAGGAAGGAACACTGAGATTAAAAATAGCTATGTGGGCTTCCAGAATGTGGAGTGATAGAGATCAGGGTGTGTACAATATTCCCACTACCACGAATAAAGTAATCTCACAGTTACACGCACATGCATACATCATACGCTAGGGCCCATTTCACTAACATACGCTCAAATACTCTATCAGCAATAAACCTGTGGAAGGAAAACACTCCTAAACACCCTGCATCTATACCGAGGTCGACAAGACCTGGTTTTTGTGACTGTCCTTAAGCATAATCTATACAACATATACAGCAATAATCAATATGTAAACCCAATAATTGACAAAAAAGAATATCCAACACCATGTTTTAAAATTATATTGCTTTATCTAAAATTAGTCAAAGAAAATCAATCAGAGTAAATCATTTCTCATAGTTACCTATTCTAGCTAAATGTCAGAACGGGTCAGGACAAGTCTCTCGGTAAATGTCTCTCAAGACGAAGTCCCTTTAGCATCAATCCTCAGCAACGCAGATTCGGTACGCGGCAAAGGCAAAATGGCAAGTGGCAAAAAACCCTCTCTAGGCTAACATCTCTTATAGTTCCTAAACAATAGAAAGATACATTGGGAACATAGAAAAAAAACCATAATGTCCGCCGGACTTGCTGAGCAGAGCGAGAAGGAAAGGATGTAACATCGCTACATTTGAGAATCTCCGCTCAGGAAAAGTACACATAACGAAAACTACGGAACAGGAACCAAGAAAATAAAACATGTATCATAATAATCCTGCTTCTCCTCGGCCATCGAGCCACAGTTCAGAGCTTCTCTCTAAGGCTCCTTTGTTTCCCAAGGCTGCCAAGGACACTTTCACTTCTCTTGGAGATTTCCCAAAAAACTGCTGCTGTCCTCATGGAAAGTTTTTCAAGCAAGGACCATGGTCAGTTAGCTTCAGGACCATTTCCAGCAGGGGTCTCCCTCGTCACAGTTTTCACATTATAAATCACAGCCAGGCTCACAAGTCGGCCATCTTTTCTTAGGCCAACATAGGCCTCAATAGACCATCTTAATTAAAAGAGACAAAACAACGTTACCACAGCATAGTGATTAAACAGTGTTAACCCCACTAATACCCTTATGTGTATGCATTTATCTAGCACTTGCAACATAGGAAAGCATTAATTCGGAAAGCGTTTTGTGCTCAAAAAATAAACAGCACATAGCAACGTTTAAACATGAAAACATGCACGTTATTTTTTAAACAGCATATTTATGCACACCCACGTGTAACTCTCTCTTCTCTTGTTAGGACAAATGGATTGATTAATATAAACGCACTTGCACAAGACAAATAATTAATTATTAATTATTAATAATTAGTACAACGAATAGACATGCCAGAGCTTCAAAAGCCCCAGAATTTTCAAACTGAAAACTCTACTCCAGCAATCCCCCCTTTGGTGATTTTATCACCAAATAAACCCAAAAAAAAAAAAAAAATTAAAAAAAATTAGTGAAAATTTAGTCCCATTTTAGGAGAAATCAGAAATGTCTTTTCCCCTTTACACAACATTAAACACCAGTCACTCTTTCATCATCCCTTTTTGTCTCTAAGTAAACACTCTCCCTCAATTCTTCTAATTCAATTTCTTGAGGTTCTCTTTTCAACCTCTTGTTTTTCTTTTCTTTGTTCAATTTCTTCCTCCCTCCCCTGTTTTTACAACACACACACACCAATCTTATTATTAATAAAGCAACAATTATACAAGTTAAGGGAAACAGTATTCTACCTATAATAGTACTACCTATTTTTGCAATAAAATCCTTAACAGCTATCATTTTATTAGCTATTTTAGTCCATAAACTCTCAGCTTCAAGTGGTACTAATTCTTCATGCAAATCAGTAATATTTTTGATATAGACCTTCAGGTCTTTGCTTTCGTCTGGAATGTAAGTGCAACAATGTTGAACTTTCAGCATTCCACAGACTCCACCCTCCTTGGCCAATAGAATATCAAGGGCAAGTCGATTTTGCATAGACATGGCATGTACGGCACTTAATTCCGTATTCACCAAAAGAAACCCACCAGCGGTATTTGCCGATAAGCGATCAACCACTGTAGACAGTTTCCGAATTCCATAAGCATTCAAAGAAATTCCCACTGCTGGAATCAAAACCCCAAAAATATCACCCACTATTTCAGACCAAGTTTCTCTCTTAAAACGCATTAGTAAGTTAATATGTTCTACATCTGTTATTTTATCTATATGAAAAATCTTTGGAAAAACTAGGCCCACATAACATGTGCCATACCAATGGTCAGGCAACTTGTAATAAGCCTTATTCCCACAAACATAATATACTCCTGGAAAAATTGTATCTTCTCCACCTCTGAAACCCCAACCTGTTGCAACGAAGTATGTATCATGGCACTCACTAGTCCCGACAAAATATGTATCATATTGGGATTTCCTTCTTGTAATACAAAGTTTACCCTTCTGTGGTGCATCTAGAGCTAAAGTTGGACTAGCCCCATTCTTCAACTCTTTTCCCATCTCAATGTCCCAAATTGTCTCACTCACTTTATATTTTCCTGCTTTCTCATGCATGTTCAATCTCCTTTCTTCTACCATATCCAGGAAAGCTTTCTCCTCTCCTTTCAAACTGCAAGTTAAATTATTCTTAAAAATTTAATCTAATGTTAATCCTTTTTCTTCACTAAAAATCCCACCAAAAGTGTTAGCTTCTTTAGCTGGATTCAGCTCTTTGTTCATTGGCAAATGCCCAAAAATACTATCTCTGTTAGACATCTTATAATCTACTTTCCCTAACAAATAAAAAACACTACTTAAAATACTACAGGAAATACCATATGTAGCTGGTAAATGATGATAAGTAACACCCTCTGAAACGGATGCAGGTAATTGCATACAGACGTAGCAATCCCTTACTTTCATTGTCTTCACATATTCATATAACAGTTTCGAAAAAACATTTCTAGAAGTTATTAATTGACCTATCTTTGTGTATGTAAGTATTACTAATTCTAATTGGAACTACTTTTTGTGAATTCTTCTCTACATTTGTCACATTCTCTGTATGCATTTCAAACTCTACTTTAAAAGTAACTAATAAAACTAAAACACCCCATAGAAGCATTAATAATCCAGTACAGCAGCAGCACATCCTACACCACCTTTTAAAGAAGGCACATCTATTTCTATTATCCTCTATGTTAGCCATTTTAGTTTAGCCTCTACTACTCCACTACTGTTTGAACTTTTCAATTTCAATTCTTCAGCAATTCTTCAGCTTTCAGTTTATCCAAATGATCTCTTCGTTCACTTAATCCAAGTGAATCCTTCTTTTACTCAGTTTGAATACTTGTCATTCTTCACTTCAATTTCTTCAACATCAAATTGTATTAAATCTCCAACATCAAAATCTTCAGTACTCGACTCTTCTCCAATGTCAGTCAAGAGTACTTTCAGAATTTCACCAGTATCTTCCTCAACCACTTCTCTCAAGATCTCTTCCGGATTATCTCGAGTCACTGCTTCTTCTTTTCCTCCTTCAGACAGTGCCACATAAGACCATTCCGGCGATCTGTACTTTTGGTTGGGTCTTCTTACTCTTTTTATTTCTACTGGTTCGTTTGACTCCTTTGATTCTTCTCCTTCAGCTTTTGAACTTTGACTCGAAACTTCATTCACTTGTTCAGCTTTCGATGTATTTGCTCTTATTATTTTGTATCTCAGCCTCTTAACTCTGTTGTTAGGCCAACGGTCTCCTCTTAACACCTTTTTCGGCTTTATTTCTTTATTACTTCTTTCTCCGATCCAAGTTCTCTTTCTCAGAACTCGACCCTCTGTTTGTTCATCCTCATCATCTGTTTCAAGTGCCTCTTGTTTCCGTTTTCCAGCAGCTCTCTTCTTTTCCACAGATTGTTTCACCACTGTTTGAGACTTCCCTACTCCTGTCCCTCCTCGGGTCTCCGACACGCAATCTTCTTGCTGTCTACTTGTCCCTTCACCTGGCTCATCAAGAATGTTCCCTACACCTCCTCGGGGGTCTTCCGCAATCTGTCCCTCTCTATCTTCTTCTGACCCTACTTCTTCAAGTATAATCTCAAGTGGTTCTTCAATCTCCTCCTCTTCTGATTCAGGAGTAGTCTCTGTGTGATTTTTCTTTTCTTTTCTTTTTCCTTCACTGCTGTTTGAAACTTCAGGCTCTCTTACAGAATTTGATCTCTTCTCTGATACTCGCAGTGGTTCATTCGAAGCTCTTCCTACTTCTTTCCCCACTGATTCTGTATCTTCATCATCACTGGAATCTGACTCTTCAAAATACTCTTTACCAGTCCCTTCTTTCGGGTTTGGAACTCTCAGAGTATGACTTGCATGTACCCAGTGCTTCACTCCAGCACACTTTACTGCAGTCGTCGTAGTCAGAATAACTTGTCTCGGCCTTCCCCACCTTGGAATCAAGCAATTTCTTCTTCTGTGAACTTTTATCCTCACCCAGTCTCCTGGACTCAGATCATGGGCTTGCTTCTTCTCAAGTGTGGTAGCTTCTTCTCCAACCTGGTGAAACACAGAATGAACTGCGTCAGCCAGGCCTTTACAGTAACCCAAAATCATGTCATCAGTTATTGTCACCAATTTATTGACAGGCACGAATGCATGGCGCATAGCACGTCCCATGATTATCTCGTGCGGACTCAAACCAGTAGTTCTATCTGGAGTAGATCTCATAGTCATCAGAACTAGAGGCAAAACATCTGGCCATTTCATGCCAGTGGCTAAGCACATTTTTCCAATTCTATTCTTGATTGTGCCATTAATCTGCTCAACCACACCAGAAGCCTCTGGTCGGTATGCACAATGTAGATTCTGCTGTATTTTCAATGCTTCACAAATCAAAGCCATGAGCTCATTTTGAAAGTGTCCACCTCTATCAGACTCAACTGTTACTGGAAACCCGTACCTAGGAATCAACTCCCTTAACAGTAACTTTGCCACTGTTAATCCATCATTTCTTCTAGTCGGGTAAGCTTCCACCCACCTTGAAAACAAACAGACTACCACTAGAACATACCTCAGTCTGTTTACTTGGGCCATCTCAATGAAATCAATCTGCATTCTTGTAAAAGGACCTCCTTCTCTGCCTATTGTTCCCAGACTCACCACTGTCTTTTTCCCAGTGTTAAATTGCTGACAAACTAAACACCTCTGAAAGATGCTTTCTGCAATTGTCCTGAACTTTGCATTGTACCAGGTTTGCTTGAACGACCTAACCATCGCGTCCCTCCCCAAATGTCCCTGGCCATGATACATCCTTGCCATTGACGACAAGATGGAGTTGGGCATCACTGGTCTGCCATCTCTGTAGACCCAAACATGGTCTGTTTCTCTTGGAGCACATCCTGCCTTAATCCAATCTTTTTTCTCTTCCTCTCCTGCCTCATCTTGCAACTGTTTCACTTCATCCCAGGTCTCTAAGACATTAGTAAACATCACAGAGAGTAAAGACATTTCCCCTTCTCTGTCCCTGTTGATGGATTGATTCGTCTTGGCACAGTATTGCGCAACATCGTTGGCATAACGGTTTCCGACCGTTATAAAATCCTCCCCTAGTCCATGGGCAGCACATTTTACAACTGCTAACTCCTTAGGCAGCTGTATCGCCTCAAGCAATTTACCAATCATTTCAGCATTCTTTATTGGAGTCCCACTCGATGTCAAGAAACCTCTTTGTAGCCAAAGTTGGCCAAAATCATGCACCACTCCAAATCCATACTGACTATCAGTCAATACAGTTGTCCTCAAATCTTTCCCAATTTCGCAAGCTTTTGTCAATGCTATCAATTCAGCAACTTGCGCAGATTTCACTCCTTTCAATGGTGATGCTTCCATGACCTCTGAAACTTTGCATACCGCATATGCTGCACATAGCACACCATCATCATTTCTCAGGCATGATCCATCCACAAACAACACATGATCACTCTCATTCAAGGGTAGATCCCTTATGTCTGGTCTTGGTTTTGTACAGTACTCAAGCACATCCAAACAATCATGATCATCTTCCATCTTCACACCCACATTTTCAATATCTGGCAAAAGCGTCGCCGGATTCACATTCACACATCTCTCGAGAGTCACATTTGATGCTCCCAGAATCACTTTTTCACATTTAGTCAATCGACTATGTGACATGTACTGAGTTCTGCTTCTTGTCAAAAGAATTGCCACATTGTGAGGTACGAATACCCTTACAGTATATCCCATTATGATTCCCTCACTCTGTTCCAGACTCCTGCATGTTGCAGCCACAGATTTCAGACAACCTGGTAAACCCACAGCTACAGGGTCAAGTGTCGATGAGAAGTACGCAATAGGCCTTCTCAGTAATCCATGTTTCTGAATTAACACTGAAAGTGCACACCCATTTCTTTCACTGCAGTACAGCTCAAATTCTTTTTCATAGTCAGGCATACCCAAAGCTGGAGCCTCACACATTTTACTTTTGAGCTCTTCAAATGCTGCCATTTGTTCTGCATCTAGATCCAATGGATCTGTCATTTCACTTTTTGTCAGTTTAATCAGTGGCTTTGCTATCAAGGAAAAATTAATTATCCACTGACGACAATAACCCACCATGCCCAGGAACATTCTCACTTCTCTCTGGGTTTTTGGAGCTTTCATTTCTCTGATTATTCTGATCCTGTCAGTAGTCACTTTTCTCAGACCCTTTTCAATATTGTGTCCAAGATAATGCACCTCTTTCTTGCAAAACTGTAATTTGGCTGGAGATACCTTTAACCCTCCATCTGCCAGATGATTCAGTAAAGCTATGGTATCTACTTCACAAGCTTCACGTGTCTTTGATGCCACCAGTAGGTCATCAATATACTGCACTAGTACTGAACTCTCGGGCATGATCAAACTTTCCAACGATTTCTTCAATAACTGATTGAATATCGAAGGACTCTCCGTATACCCCTGTGGGATTCGACACCATGCTAAGATACGCTGGCCAAACCTAAATGCAAAAATCGGCTGGCTATCATGATGCAATGGAATTGAAAAGAACGCATGACACAAATCAATCACTGTATACCACTCAGCATCATGTGGAATTTGATACAGGATCACTGATGGATTTGGCACAATAGGACAACATGCCACCACAATTTGATTAACTTTTCTCAAATCCTGTACGATCCTAAATTTCCCATTGGGCTTTTTTAGTCCCATTATCGGTGAATTACACGGACTACTCAGTAGTTCTCTCAGGACTCCTTGCTGAATCATTTTCTCAATTATAGGAGTTATCCCTTCAATTATTTCTGGTGTCATTTTGTATTGAGGAATGTTAGGATATGTGATTCCCTCTTTTACTGCAATTTTCACTGGATCTACATTATTCATCAATCCCACATCCTCTCCAGTAAAATCCCAAACTGTCCTTTTCACTGTGTCTCTGAGCTCTTGAGGCAAATCCTCCGGATTAAACACAGCAAATGCACCAATTAACGCACTTTCTCTATTTTCTAGAGTCACTCGGTACAAAACATCTTCATCTGGTGTCTCAAAGGCTATTCCATCCGGTGTACAAAAAATTGTGCAGTTCATTTTGCACAACAAGTCCCTACCCAATAGGTTCACTGGACTCGTGTCACAGACAATGAATCTGTGCATGTCTGAAAATTTCCCTATCTGTACTCTTACAGGTTCAGTAAGACGTGTTTTGATTTGTGTATTGGCTACACCAACTACTTGGATTGCTTCATCCGAGAGAGGAAGATTTCTAACATCTGTTGACCTGACAGTTGATCTTGTCACACCTGTGTCTACCAAAAAAGTAACACTCTCCTCATTTATTTTCCCATCCACAAATGGTCCTGCCTGGTCTATTTCTAGAGTTGCACTAAGTATGCACTCTTCTTCCTCTCCTCGGCACCGTCAATAATCACCCTCAGATTCACTCCCTTCACTCTTTAACAAGTACTGCTGTACTTTGTTAGAACGTCTTGGTTTGTTTACCTGCTCATCATTGTAGAATCCTGAATCCTGATTATACTTTTGTAACCCTCTATTCTGCGGCAAGGGCGGTTTTGGCTATTGACTCTGCTGTCTCACAACTTTCTGTTGTTGCTGCTGTTGATTATTTCCTTCGTTCTGCACCTGTTGATTTAAATTTTTATTTTCATTACTCACTAATGGTGGATTAGGACACTCCGATCTCCAATGCCCCAATTGGCCACAGTTGTGACAAGGGAACTTTTTCTTCGCTTCCTCAAGACTTCCTTTTCCTTTCCCTGCATATCTAGGTCTATTCCCTGCATTGTTTCCTGGATTATTTGCCTGTTCCACTAACTGTGCTTCTTGTCTTTCCGCAACTTTCACTTGTGCCCACATTGCTTTCTCTTTCAGCTTTCTTTGTTTTGCTTCAATTACATCACTGAAGTATTTTGCATGCCTCAGGATCTCATCTACTTTCTTACTCTGCCAATCCACTGTGTGCTCACGAATTCTCTCACCAATTTCAGGTCTAAGGCCATATACAAATCTGTATACAAAATGACTCAAATCTTTGTCACCCAGGTGTTCATCTCCACTGAATTGTTTAAATGCCAGTATCAGCCTCTCGTAAAAAGCATGAACTGATTCTTTCGCTTCCTGTTGTGTTCGATCTATCTTTACCCAGTCTGTCTCTTTTGCAGGTACTTTACTCTTCAGGTATACCATCACCTGATCATACTTCCTCATTACCTCTGGATCTGGTGCCCCTGTTCTTGGGTCTCTTGGATATTCCTCAGTAGGCCAACTCACAACTATTTTACACTCAGTCCACAAGTCTGCTGGAACAATTATATCAAACAGACTATTCAGGTCAACCCACAGCACTTTTGACAATTTCACAAACCTATCTACCTGCCTATACCACTCGACGGGCTTTTCTCTCAATCGAGGGAAATCATTTGTGAATGATAAAATATCCTGTCTGGTCCATGGAACATGTACATATCCTCCTCCAGGTATTTCTCTCATAGGATAATTATCCACTGGTTTCTCCTTTTCTCTCACTGGAAATGCTGAATAAGTTGTTCTATCTTCAGTCTCATCTCTTTTCTTGTACCACCTATCCTTCCACTTTTCTACATCACCCCATCTTCGCAATAATGCTACCATTTCCTTAATCTGTCCTGTTCTACCAGTAGCATTCAAATTTTCAATGTCCTTCTCTGTAAAATCCATCCTGTAAGTTCTTTGTAAAGCTTTCACTTTATCAATGTCAACTCCCTGTTCATTTGCTATTGCTCTTAGCCTGTCATGTGTATTCCTTGCTCTCCAGGTAACACTTTTACACATAAACATTAGTTCACCATCATGATGACTCTTCAGAATCTCTGTTGGAACTGTTCCTGTGACAAGCTCTTCTAGTTCTACACGTAACTTAGCTACATCAATTACTTGTGAATCTTTATCCTTTTTCTGTAGAACCTTCATCCAATCATTCAAATCATCAACTGTTATTTCAGCAGTTTTTCTCACTGGAACCACTCTCTTTTGCGGTTCTAAAATTGGCATCCCTGAACAACTAGCTTCACTAGCATCCAATATTTCACTACATGTGTCATGTCTTGATTGTCTCAGGTCATTTCTTTCTGCTCTTTTGCCTGAATCTCCTGAAGGACCAACTGAATTTGTCAGATTATTCCCAACATATGGAATCACCAGTCCATTCTCACCTGTCCTCTGTTTGTCAAACACAGGCATAACTGGACCTATTGTTACAGGCACCGTAACAGCTTCTAGATTCTTCGTTAACTCCCTAATTTTCTCAGTCAACTCTGTTGTAGTTCTGGCTAATCGTCTGGCATTCTTATCAAGGTAATGATCACTTCTCACCTCAGGTGTCTCATTTTCCGTCTCACTAACACAAACTGTATCCCTTATCGGAGAAACAACTGGTGTACTTTTATCCGGTTCTGGTCTATATGGAGCTGGTCTTTTGTAAATCATGTCATTCAAGACCTCATCCTCATACTCATTAACTCCATATTTTCTTATTTCTGACTCAGGAACCCTTTCTGCTCCTCCTTCAACTGTTCTCATCGGATATAATCCCTCTGACATACTAACATCTCGCCACCTTTTCATTCGATCATGATGAGTCTCACGATCATGTCTCCTCCCAAACATATACCTATAGTACCCTCCAGATCTTTGTTTCTCTCTCTCATGTACTTCCTCTTCCCATTCCACTAAAGCCTCGAACTGTGAAGGTCTCGGTTTCGGTTCAAGACATAGCATCTTTTCCCGTAGATTTCTCAACACGGCCAGATTAAATGAACCATGTTCTGGAAAAGCTAGAACACCATTTTCTTTAGTATACCTAACCCAATTCTCCAACCATATACAGGTATGAAACCCATGTCTTGCAGCCATGAAGGATGCAGGTGTTTTCGGTGGAGGTAACAACTCGCCCTCTCTTGTTTTAACATCTTTATCCTTGCTAAACCACTTTTTAACTTTACCAAAAAATGTTTTCTTCTTTTTCTCTTCTTGGTAATACATTTTAGCGTTTACAAAAAGTCTCTACCCTTTCCGTATTATAAATATACAATACGAATTTTCAACCAATTGCAGCGCGACTCACACTAACGCACCAATCCTGGAACGTCTACGTCACTAAATAGCTCTTCCAATCCTTGCGCGGCTCACACTAACACACCAATCCTAGCGCGAGCACTATTCTGATCTACCATCCAATCAGAGCGCGGTCTTTCTGACGTCAACAGTCGCTGCAGTTTGTCTCCCGTCTTCTGTCACTCGTCTACCCCTCCTTTACAAAATCTTTTCAGTAGACTTCGTGTCAAAATTTCTACAAAATCTATTAGTTACAACATAAAAACATCTCCATTGTCTGCTTCGCTAACCACAGAATAGTAAAAGAGAGTCTATTTCATAAGAAACCTTTCATTGACACAGTAGCACTTCTTCTACTCTGCCCTACTAACATACATTCATTAACTGTTTCCTCTAGGACTTGTCCAAAGAGTCTTACAATCAACTAAATGTACAAACATTCACGCACATTCATACGAAGAAATATAATACATACGCACAGAATCCTGCTTCCCGAGAACAGACAACCTGCTCCACTACAGAATTATAACACACATTAACTAAGCAAGCTTTCTTTGCCCAGTTCTTCAAATAAGCTCAGAGAATACCTATTACTCCTCCCGCAATAAGCTTTAACGGAAATCCTTACGGATCCCTGGGACTTAAGACCAGAGTTTCACAGATAACCTTTACTATCATACACACTCCTTATCTACCAGAAATATCTAATAGTAACATACGACGATGTCACTGATTCCGAACCCAGACAATGTGACGCGCAACTTCAATTGTCACACGTTATTCCTTACAATTCCGTCTTTCCCGAGAGCAGAATATACTTCCCTCTGCCCTACTACGGAACTGCTACAGCTTCCAAGTTCCAGAAGCACTACATATAACTTAACATTACGACTCCAACATATAGTATTAGTACATATACCAACATGAACCAATAATCAATAATCAATAAAGCAATCTTATCAGATCAAGACAATCATCAAAAACCATCCTCTGCTACCAGGAAATTGATAGAGATCAGGGTGTGTACAATATTCCCACTACCACGAATAAAGTACTCTCACAGTTACACGCACATGCATACATCATACGCTAGGGCCCATTTCACTAACATACGCTCAAATACTCTATCAGCAATAAACCTGTGGAAGGAAAACACTCCTAAACACCCTGCATCTATACCGAGGTCGACAAGACCTGGTTTTTGTGACTGTCCTTAAGCATAATCTATACAACATATACAGCAATAATCAATATGTAAACCCAATAATTGACAAAAAAGAATATCCAACACCATGTTTTAAAATTATATTGCTTTATCTAAAATTAGTCAAAGAAAATCAATCAGAGTAAATCATTTCTCATAGTTACCTATTCTAGCTAAATGTCAGAACGGGTCAGGACAAGTCTCTCGGTAAATGTCTCTCAAGACGAAGTCCCTTTAGCATCAATCCTCAGCAACGCAGATTCGGTACGCGGCAAAGGCAAAATGGCAAGTGGCAAAAAACCCTCTCTAGGCTAACATCTCTTATAGTTCCTAAACAATAGAAAGATACATTGGGAACATAGAAAAAAAACCATAATGTCCACCGGACTTGCTGAGCAGAGCGAGAAGGAAAGGATGTAACATCGCTACATTTGAGAATCTCCGCTCAGGAAAAGTACACATAACGAAAACTACGGAACAGGAACCAAGAAAATAAAACATGTATCATAATAATCCTGCTTCTCCTCGGCCATCGAGCCACAGTTCAGAGCTTCTCTCTAAGGCTCCTTTGTTTCCCAAGGCTGCCAAGGACACTTTCACTTCTCTTGGAGATTTCCCAAAAAACTGCTGCTGTCCTCATGGAAAGTTTTTCAAGCAAGGACCATGGTCAGTTAGCTTCAGGACCATTTCCAGCAGGGGTCTCCCTCGTCACAGTTTTCACATTATAAATCACAGCCAGGCTCACAAGTCGGCCATCTTTTCTTAGGCCAACATAGGCCTCAATAGACCATCTTAATTAAAAGAGACAAAACAACGTTACCACAGCATAGTGATTAAACAGTGTTAACCCCACTAATACCCTTATGTGTATGCATTTATCTAGCACTTGCAACATAGGAAAGCATTAATTCGGAAAGCGTTTTGTGCTCAAAAAATAAACAGCACATAGCAACGTTTAAACATGAAAACATGCACGTTATTTTTTAAACAGCATATTTATGCACACCCACGTGTAACTCTCTCTTCTCTTGTTAGGACAAATGGATTGATTAATATAAACGCACTTGCACAAGACAAATAATTAATTATTAATTATTAATAATTAGTACAACGAATAGACATGCCAGAGCTTCAAAAGCCCCAGAATTTTCAAACTGAAAACTCTACTCCAGCAATCCCCCCTTTGGTGATTTTATCACCAAATAAACCCAAAAAAAAAAAAAAAATTAAAAAAAATTAGTGAAAATTTAGTCCCATTTTAGGAGAAATCAGAAATGTCTTTTCCCCTTTACACAACATTAAACACCAGTCACTCTTTCATCATCCCTTTTTGTCTCTAAGTAAACACTCTCCCTCAATTCTTCTAATTCAATTTCTTGAGGTTCTCTTTTCAACCTCTTGTTTTTCTTTTCTTTGTTCAATTTCTTCCTCCCTCCCCTGTTTTTACAACACACACACACCAATCTTATTATTAATAAAGCAACAATTATACAAGTTAAGGGAAACAGTATTCTACCTATAATAGTACTACCTATTTTTGCAATAAAATCCTTAACAGCTATCATTTTATTAGCTATTTTAGTCCATAAACTCTCAGCTTCAAGTGGTACTAATTCTTCATGCAAATCAGTAATATTTTTGATATAGACCTTCAGGTCTTTGCTTTCGTCTGGAATGTAAGTGCAACAATGTTGAACTTTCAGCATTCCACAGACTCCACCCTCCTTGGCCAATAGAATATCAAGGGCAAGTCGATTTTGCATAGACATGGCATGTACGGCACTTAATTCCGTATTCACCAAAAGAAACCCACCAGCGGTATTTGCCGATAAGCGATCAACCACTGTAGACAGTTTCCGAATTCCATAAGCATTCAAAGAAATTCCCACTGCTGGAATCAAAACCCCAAAAATATCACCCACTATTTCAGACCAAGTTTCTCTCTTAAAACGCATTAGTAAGTTAATATGTTCTACATCTGTTATTTTATCTATATGAAAAATCTTTGGAAAAACTAGGCCCACATAACATGTGCCATACCAATGGTCAGGCAACTTGTAATAAGCCTTATTCCCACAAACATAATATACTCCTGGAAAAATTGTATCTTCTCCACCTCTGAAACCCCAACCTGTTGCAACGAAGTATGTATCATGGCACTCACTAGTCCCGACAAAATATGTATCATATTGGGATTTCCTTCTTGTAATACAAAGTTTACCCTTCTGTGGTGCATCTAGAGCTAAAGTTGGACTAGCCCCATTCTTCAACTCTTTTCCCATCTCAATGTCCCAAATTGTCTCACTCACTTTATATTTTCCTGCTTTCTCATGCATGTTCAATCTCCTTTCTTCTACCATATCCAGGAAAGCTTTCTCCTCTCCTTTCAAACTGCAAGTTAAATTATTCTTAAAAATTTAATCTAATGTTAATCCTTTTTCTTCAATAAAAATCTCACCAAAAGTGTTAGCTTCTTTAGCTGGATTCAGCTCTTTGTTCATTGGCAAATGCCCAAAAATACTATCTCTGTTAGACATCTTATAATCTACTTTCCCTAACAAATAAAAAACACTACTTAAAATACTACAGGAAATACCATATGTAGCTGGTAAATGATGATAAGTAACACCCTCTGAAACGGATGCAGGTAATTGCATACAGACGTAGCAATCCCTTACTTTCATTGTCTTCACATATTCATATAACAGTTTCGAAAAAACATTTCTAGAAGTTATTAATTGACCTATCTTTGTGTATGTAAGTATTACTAATTCTAATTGGAACTACTTTTTGTGAATTCTTCTCTACATTTGTCACATTCTCTGTATGCATTTCAAACTCTACTTTAAAAGTAACTAATAAAACTAAAACACCCCATAGAAGCATTAATAATCCAGTACAGCAGCAGCACATCCTACACCACCTTTTAAAGAAGGCACATCTATTTCTATTATCCTCTATGTTAGCCATTTTAGTTTAGCCTCTACTACTCCACTACTGTTTGAACTTTTCAATTTCAATTCTTCAGCAATTCTTCAGCTTTCAGTTTATCCAAATGATCTCTTCGTTCACTTAATCCAAGTGAATCCTTCTTTTACTCAGTTTGGATACTTGTCATTCTTCACTTCAATTTCTTCAACATCAAATTGTATTAAATCTCCAACATCAAAATCTTCAGTACTCGACTCTTCTCCAATGTCAGTCAAGAGTACTTTCAGAATTTCACCAGTATCTTCCTCAACCACTTCTCTCAAGATCTCTTCCGGATTATCTCGAGTCACTGCTTCTTCTTTTCCTCCTTCAGACAGTGCCACATAAGACCATTCCGGCGATCTGTACTTTTGGTTGGGTCTTCTTACTCTTTTTATTTCTACTGGTTCGTTTGACTCCTTTGATTCTTCTCCTTCAGCTTTTGAACTTTGACTCGAAACTTCATTCACTTGTTCAGCTTTCGATGTATTTGCTCTTATTATTTTGTATCTCAGCCTCTTAACTCTGTTGTTAGGCCAACGGTCTCCTCTTAACACCTTTTTCGGCTTTATTTCTTTATTACTTCTTTCTCCGATCCAAGTTCTCTTTCTCAGAACTCGACCCTCTGTTTGTTCATCCTCATCATCTGTTTCAAGTGCCTCTTGTTTCCGTTTTCCAGCAGCTCTCTTCTTTTCCACAGATTTTTTCACCACTGTTTGAGACTTCCCTACTCCTGTCCCTCCTCGGGTCTCCGACACGCAATCTTCTTGCTGTCTACTTGTCCCTTCACCTGGCTCATCAAGAATGTTCCCTACACCTCCTCGGGGGTCTTCCGCAATCTGTCCCTCTCTATCTTCTTCTGACCCTACTTCTTCAAGTATAATCTCAAGTGGTTCTTCAATCTCCTCCTCTTCTGATTCAGGAGTAGTCTCTGTGTGATTTTTCTTTTCTTTTCTTTTTCCTTCACTGCTGTTTGAAACTTCAGGCTCTCTTATAGAATTTGATCTCTTCTCTGATACTCGCAGTGGTTCATTCGAAGCTCTTCCTACTTCTTTCCCCACTGATTCTGTATCTTCATCATCACTGGAATCTGACTCTTCAAAATACTCTTTACCAGTCCCTTCTTTCGGGTTTGGAACTCTCAGAGTATGACTTGCATGTACCCAGTGCTTCACTCCAGCACACTTTACTGCAGTCGTCGTAGTCAGAATAACTTGTCTCGGCCTTCCCCACCTTGGAATCAAGCAATTTCTTCTTCTGTGAACTTTTATCCTCACCCAGTCTCCTGGACTCAGATCATGGGCTTGCTTCTTCTCAAGTGTGGTAGCTTCTTCTCCAACCTGGTGAAACACAGAATGAACTGCGTCAGCCAGGCCTTTACAGTAATCCAAAATCATGTCATCAGTTATTGTCACCAATTTATTGACAGGCACGAATGCATGGCGCATAGCACGTCCCATGATTATCTCGTGCGGACTCAAACCAGTAGTTCTATCTGGAGTAGATCTCATAGTCATCAGAACTAGAGGCAAAACATCTGGCCATTTCATGCCAGTGGCTAAGCACATTTTTCCAATTCTATTCTTGATTGTGCCATTAATCTGCTCAACCACACCAGAAGCCTCTGGTCGGTATGCACAATGTAGATTCTGCTGTATTTTCAATGCTTCACAAATCAAAGCCATGAGCTCATTTTGAAAGTGTCCACCTCTATCAGACTCAACTGTTACTGGAAACCCGTACCTAGGAATCAACTCCCTTAACAGTAACTTTGCCACTGTTAATCCATCATTTCTTCTAGTCGGGTAAGCTTCCACCCACCTTGAAAACAAACAGACTACCACTAGAACATACCTCAGTCTGTTTACTTGGGCCATCTCAATGAAATCAATCTGCATTCTTGTAAAAGGACCTCCTTCTCTGCCTATTGTTCCCAGACTCACCACTGTCTTTTTCCCAGTGTTAAATTGCTGACAAACTAAACACCTCTGAAAGATGCTTTCTGCAATTGTCCTGAACTTTGCATTGTACCAGGTTTGCTTGAACGACCTAACCATCGCGTCCCTCCCCAAATGTCCCTGGCCATGATACATCCTTGCCATTGACGACAAGATGGAGTTGGGCATCACTGGTCTGCCATCTCTGTAGACCCAAACATGGTCTGTTTCTCTTGGAGCACATCCTGCCTTAATCCAATCTTTTTTCTCTTCCTCTCCTGCCTCATCTTGCAACTGTTTCACTTCATCCCAGGTCTCTAAGACATTAGTAAACATCACAGAGAGTAAAGACATTTCCCCTTCTCTGTCCCTGTTGATGGATTGATTCGTCTTGGCACAGTATTGCGCAACATCGTTGGCATAACGGTTTCCGACCGTTATAAAATCCTCCCCTAGTCCATGGGCAGCACATTTTACAACTGCTAACTCCTTAGGCAGCTGTATCGCCTCAAGCAATTTACCAATCATTTCAGCATTCTTTATTGGAGTCCCACTCGATGTCAAGAAACCTCTTTGTAGCCAAAGTTGGCCAAAATCATGCACCACTCCAAATCCATACTGACTATCAGTCAATACAGTTGTCCTCAAATCTTTCCCAATTTCGCAAGCTTTTGTCAATGCTATCAATTCAGCAACTTGCGCAGATTTCACTCCTTTCAATGGTGATGCTTCCATGACCTCTGAAACTTTGCATACCGCATATGCTGCACATAGCACACCATCATCATTTCTCAGGCATGATCCATCCACAAACAACACATGATCACTCTCATTCAAGGGTAGATCCCTTATGTCTGGTCTTGGTTTTGTACAGTACTCAAGCACATCCAAACAATCATGATCATCTTCCATCTTCACACCCACATTTTCAATATCTGGCAAAAGCGTCGCCGGATTCACATTCACACATCTCTCGAGAGTCACATTTGATGCTCCCAGAATCACTTTTTCACATTTAGTCAATCGACTATGTGACATGTACTGAGTTCTGCTTCTTGTCAAAAGAATTGCCACATTGTGAGGTACGAATACCCTTACAGTATATCCCATTATGATTCCCTCACTCTGTTCCAGACTCCTGCATGTTGCAGCCACAGATTTCAGACAACCTGGTAAACCCACAGCTACAGGGTCAAGTGTCGATGAGAAGTACGCAATAGGCCTTCTCAGTAATCCATGTTTCTGAATTAACACTGAAAGTGCACACCCATTTCTTTCACTGCAGTACAGCTCAAATTCTTTTTCATAGTCAGGCATACCCAAAGCTGGAGCCTCACACATTTTACTTTTGAGCTCTTCAAATGCTGCCATTTGTTCTGCATCTAGATCCAATGGATCTGTCATTTCACTTTTTGTCAGTTTAATCAGTGGCTTTGCTATCAAGGAAAAATTAATTATCCACTGACGACAATAACCCACCATGCCCAGGAACATTCTCACTTCTCTCTGGGTTTTTGGAGCTTTCATTTCTCTGATTATTCTGATCCTGTCAGTAGTCACTTTTCTCAGACCCTTTTCAATATTGTGTCCAAGATAATGCACCTCTTTCTTGCAAAACTGTAATTTGGCTGGAGATACCTTTAACCCTCCATCTGCCAGATGATTCAGTAAAGCTATGGTATCTACTTCACAAGCTTCACGTGTCTTTGATGCCACCAGTAGGTCATCAATATACTGCACTAGTACTGAACTCTCGGGCATGATCAAACTTTCCAACGATTTCTTCAATAACTGATTGAATATCGAAGGACTCTCCGTATACCCCTGTGGGATTCGACACCATGCTAAGATACGCTGGCCAAACCTAAATGCAAAAATCGGCTGGCTATCATGATGCAATGGAATTGAAAAGAACGCATGACACAAATCAATCACTGTATACCACTCAGCATCATGTGGAATTTGATACAGGATCACTGATGGATTTGGCACAATAGGACAACATGCCACCACAATTTGATTAACTTTTCTCAAATCCTGTACGATCCTAAATTTCCCATTGGGCTTTTTTAGTCCCATTATCGGTGAATTACACGGACTACTCAGTAGTTCTCTCAGGACTCCTTGCTGAATCATTTTCTCAATTATAGGAGTTATCCCTTCAATTATTTCTGGTGTCATTTTGTATTGAGGAATGTTAGGATATGTGATTCCCTCTTTTACTGCAATTTTCACTGGATCTACATTATTCATCAATCCCACATCCTCTCCAGTAAAATCCCAAACTGTCCTTTTCACTGTGTCTCTCAGCTCTTGAGGCAAATCCTCCGGATTAAACACAGCAAATGCACCAATTAACTCACTTTCTCTATTTTCTAGAGTCACTCGGTACAAAACATCTTCATCTGGTGTCTCAAAGGCTATTCCATCCGGTGTACAAAAAATTGTGCAGTTCATTTTGCACAACAAGTCCCTACCCAATAGGTTCACTGGACTCGTGTCACAGACAATTAATCTGTGCATGTCTGAAAATTTCCCTATCTGTACTCTTACAGGTTCAGTAAGACGTGTTTTGATTTGTGTATTGGCTACACCAACTACTTGGATTGCTTCATCCGAGAGAGGAAGATTTCTAACATCTGTTGACCTGACAGTTGATCTTGTCGCACCTGTGTCTACCAAAAAAGTAACACTCTCCTCATTTATTTTCCCATCCACAAATGGTCCTGCCTGGTCTATTTCTAGAGTTGCACTAAGTATGCACTCTTCTTCCTCTCCTCGGCACCGTCAATAATCACCCTCAGATTCACTCCCTTCACTCTTTAACAAGTACTGCTGTACTTTGTTAGAACGTCTTGGTTTGTTTACCTGCTCATCATTGTAGAATCCTGAATCCTGATTATACTTTTGTAACCCTCTATTCTGCGGCAAGGGCGGTTTTGGCTATTGACTCTGCTGTCTCACAACTTTCTGTTGTTGCTGCTGTTGATTATTTCCTTTGTTCTGCACCTGTTGATTTAAATTTTTATTTTCATTACTCACTAATGGTGGATTAGGACACTCCGATCTCCAATGCCCCAATTGGCCACAGTTGTGACAAGGGAACTTTTTCTTCGCTTCCTCAAGACTTCCTTTTCCTTTCCCTGCATATCTAGGTCTATTCCCTGCATTGTTTCCTGGATTATTTGCCTGTTCCACTAACTGTGCTTCTTGTCTTTCCGCAACTTTCACTTGTGCCCACATTGCTTTCTCTTTCAGCTTTCTTTGTTTTGCTTCAATTACATCACTGAAGTATTTTGCATGCCTCAGGATCTCATCTACTTTCTTACTCTGCCAATCCACTGTGTGCTCACGAATTCTCTCACCAATTTCAGGTCTAAGGCCATATACAAATCTGTATACAAAATGACTCAAATCTTTGTCACCCAGGTGTTCATCTCCACTGAATTGTTTAAATGCCAGTATCAGCCTCTCGTAAAAAGCATGAACTGATTCTTTCGCTTCCTGTTGTGTTCGATCTATCTTTACCCAGTCTGTCTCTTTTGCAGGTACTTTACTCTTCAGGTATACCATCACCTGATCATACTTCCTCATTACCTCTGGATCTGGTGCCCCTGTTCTTGGGTCTCTTGGATATTCCTCAGTAGGCCAACTCACAACTATTTTACACTCAGTCCACAAGTCTGCTGGAACAATTATATCAAACAGACTATTCAGGTCAACCCACAGCACTTTTGACAATTTCACAAACCTATCTACCTGCCTATACCACTCGACGGGCTTTTCTCTCAATCGAGGGAAATCATTTGTGAATGATAAAATATCCTGTCTGGTCCATGGAACATGTACATATCCTCCTCCAGGTATTTCTCTCATAGGATAATTATCCACTGGTTTCTCCTTTTCTCTCACTGGAAATGCTGAATAAGTTGTTCTATCTTCAGTCTCATCTCTTTTCTTGTACCACCTATCCTTCCACTTTTCTACATCACCCCATCTTCGCAATAATGCTACCATTTCCTTAATCTGTCCTGTTCTACCAGTAGCATTCAAATTTTCAATGTCCTTCTCTGTAAAATCCATCCTGTAAGTTCTTTGTAAAGCTTTCACTTTATCAATGTCAACTCCCTGTTCATTTGCTATTGCTCTTAGCCTGTCATGTGTATTCCTTGCTCTCCAGGTAACACTTTTACACATAAACATTAGTTCACCATCATGATGACTCTTCAGAATCTCTGTTGGAACTGTTCCTGTGACAAGCTCTTCTAGTTCTACACGTAACTTAGCTACATCAATTACTTGTGAATCTTTATCCTTTTTCTGTAGAACCTTCATCCAATCATTCAAATCATCAACTGTTATTTCAGCAGTTTTTCTCACTGGAACCACTCTCTTTTGCGGTTCTAAAATTGGCATCCCTGAACAACTAGCTTCACTAGCATCCAATATTTCACTACATGTGTCATGTCTTGATTGTCTCAGGTCATTTCTTTCTGCTCTTTTGCCTGAATCTCCTGAAGGACCAACTGAATTTGTCAGATTATTCCCAACATATGGAATCACCAGTCCATTCTCACCTGTCCTCTGTTTGTCAAACACAGGCATAACTGGACCTATTGTTACAGGCACCGTAACAGCTTCTAGATTCTTCGTTAACTCCCTAATTTTCTCAGTCAACTCTGTTGTAGTTCTGGCTAATCGTCTGGCATTCTTATCAAGGTAATGATCACTTCTCACCTCAGGTGTCTCATTTTCCGTCTCACTAACACAAACTGTATCCCTTATCGGAGAAACAACTGGTGTACTTTTATCCGGTTCTGGTCTATATGGAGCTGGTCTTTTGTAAATCATGTCATTCAAGACCTCATCCTCATACTCATTAACTCCATATTTTCTTATTTCTGACTCAGGAACCCTTTCTGCTCCTCCTTCAACTGTTCTCATCGGATATAATCCCTCTGACATACTAACATCTCGCCACCTTTTCATTCGATCATGATGAGTCTCACGATCATGTCTCCTCCCAAACATATACCTATAGTACCCTCCAGATCTTTGTTTCTCTCTCTCATGTACTTCCTCTTCCCATTCCACTAAAGCCTCGAACTGTGAAGGTCTCGGTTTCGGTTCAAGACATAGCATCTTTTCCCGTAGATTTCTCAACACGGCCAGATTAAATGAACCATGTTCTGGAAAAGCTAGAACACCATTTTCTTTAGTATACCTAACCCAATTCTCCAACCATATACAGGTATGAAACCCATGTCTTGCAGCCATGAAGGATGCAGGTGTTTTCGGTGGAGGTAACAACTCGCCCTCTCTTGTTTTAACATCTTTATCCTTGCTAAACCACTTTTTAACTTTACCAAAAAATGTTTTCTTCTTTTTCTCTTCTTGGTAATACATTTTAGCGTTTACAAAAAGTCTCTACCCTTTCCGTATTATAAATATACAATACGAATTTTCAACCAATTGCAGCGCGACTCACACTAACGCACCAATCCTGGAACGTCTACGTCACTAAATAGCTCTTCCAATCCTTGCGCGGCTCACACTAACACACCAATCCTAGCGCGAGCACTATTCTGATCTACCATCCAATCAGAGCGCGGTCTTTCTGACGTCAACAGTCGCTGCAGTTTGTCTCCCGTCTTCTGTCACTCGTCTACCCCTCCTTTACAAAATCTTTTCAGTAGACTTCGTGTCAAAATTTCTACAAAATCTATTAGTTACAACATAAAAACATCTCCATTGTCTGCTTCGCTAACCACAGAATAGTAAAAGAGAGTCTATTTCATAAGAAACCTTTCATTGACACAGTAGCACTTCTTCTACTCTGCCCTACTAACATACATTCATTAACTGTTTCCTCTAGGACTTGTCCAAAGAGTCTTACAATCAACTAAATGTACAAACATTCACGCACATTCATACGAAGAAATATAATACATACGCACAGAATCCTGCTTCCCGAGAACAGACAACCTGCTCCACTACAGAATTATAACACACATTAACTAAGCAAGCTTTCTTTGCCCAGTTCTTCAAATAAGCTCAGAGAATACCTATTACTCCTCCCGCAATAAGCTTTAACGGAAATCCTTACGGATCCCTGGGACTTAAGACCAGAGTTTCACAGATAACCTTTACTATCATACACACTCCTTATCTACCAGAAATATCTAATAGTAACATACGACGATGTCACTGATTCCGAACCCAGACAATGTGACGCGCAACTTCAATTGTCACACGTTATTCCTTACAATTCCGTCTTTCCCGAGAGCAGAATATACTTCCCTCTGCCCTACTACGGAACTGCTACAGCTTCCAAGTTCCAGAAGCACTACATATAACTTAACATTACGACTCCAACATATAGTATTAGTACATATACCAACATGAACCAATAATCAATAATCAATAAAGCAATCTTATCAGATCAAGACAATCATCAAAAACCATCCTCTGCTACCAGGAAATTGATAGAGATCAGGGTGTGTACAATATTCCCACTACCACGAATAAAGTACTCTCACAGTTACACGCACATGCATACATCATACGCTAGGGCCCATTTCACTAACATACGCTCAAATACTCTATCAGCAATAAACCTGTGGAAGGAAAACACTCCTAAACACCCTGCATCTATACCGAGGTCGACAAGACCTGGTTTTTGTGACTGTCCTTAAGCATAATCTATACAACATATACAGCAATAATCAATATGTAAACCCAATAATTGACAAAAAAGAATATCCAACACCATGTTTTAAAATTATATTGCTTTATCTAAAATTAGTCAAAGAAAATCAATCAGAGTAAATCATTTCTCATAGTTACCTATTCTAGCTAAATGTCAGAACGGGTCAGGACAAGTCTCTCGGTAAATGTCTCTCAAGACGAAGTCCCTTTAGCATCAATCCTCAGCAACGCAGATTCGGTACGCGGCAAAGGCAAAATGGCAAGTGGCAAAAAACCCTCTCTAGGCTAACATCTCTTATAGTTCCTAAACAATAGAAAGATACATTGGGAACATAGAAAAAAAACCATAATGTCCGCCGGACTTGCTGAGCAGAGCGAGAAGGAAAGGATGTAACATCGCTACATTTGAGAATCTCCGCTCAGGAAAAGTACACATAACGAAAACTACGGAACAGGAACCAAGAAAATAAAACATGTATCATAATAATCCTGCTTCTCCTCGGCCATCGAGCCACAGTTCAGAGCTTCTCTCTAAGGCTCCTTTGTTTCCCAAGGCTGCCAAGGACACTTTCACTTCTCTTGGAGATTTCCCAAAAAACTGCTGCTGTCCTCATGGAAAGTTTTTCAAGCAAGGACCATGGTCAGTTAGCTTCAGGACCATTTCCAGCAGGGGTCTCCCTCGTCACAGTTTTCACAATATAAATCACAGCCAGGCTCACAAGTCGGCCATCTTTTCTTAGGCCAACATAGGCCTCAATAGACCATCTTAATTAAAAGAGACAAAACAACGTTACCACAGCATAGTGATTAAACAGTGTTAACCCCACTAATACCCTTATGTGTATGCATTTATCTAGCACTTGCAACATAGGAAAGCATGAATTCGGAAAGCGTTTTGTGCTCAAAAAATAAACAGCACATAGCAACGTTTAAACATGAAAACATGCACGTTATTTTTTAAACAGCATATTTATGCACACCCACGTGTAACTCTCTCTTCTCTTGTTAGGACAAACGGATTGATTATTATAAACGCACTTGCACAAGACAAATAATTAATTATTAATTATTAATAATTAGTACAACGAATAGACATGCCAGAGCTTCAAAAGCCCAGAATTTTCAAACTGAAAACTCTGCTCCAGCAGGAGCAGAGTACAGTTCATTTACTGGGTAAGAACAAGTCTGAAGGCCCTCCTGAACCTCTGCTGGCTACTTAGCTGTCTTGTGTAGAAAACCCCAGCCAATCACCGGAACACAAAGAAGAAGGCACAGTGCATAAAAGGCTTTGCTTTCCGCTAGAGGCCAGGGGCAGGTTACATCAAGAACAAATGTCTACAGGAGCTGATGATCTGAGTGGTGACTTTAAACTGATTACATTATAATTTATAATCTTTATATCCATTCACCCTACCCATTCCGTAGAAGTGTGTCACCTCATTGACCTTCATGTTAGTTCGCTATTCTAAGGACCGAAGGTGGAACCCAGTGTGTCTGCTTTTGATTGTGGACACATCATTTGTCTCTGTGAGTTAAGGAGCAGTCATTCCATCAAGGCTGACCTCTGCAGTGGAGCCACTGACACAGAGTTCCTAGAATCTTCCACTTACAAGATACCCACATTTTAAGGGATCAAACAACCACTTTAAATCAATAGATAAGCATATTTCTAAGCCAGGGCGCAGTGCTCCGCTCCGCCCATGGAGTGTGCGTAGTTTTGCCTACTTCGCGATCCGCGAAGTAGGCGTAGGACAGGCAGGCTACCAACACGCCACGGCGGAGCGAAGTTGCCCGCCACCCGCCTCCCTCCCGCCCTCTTTTAAATGCAGTGATAATGTTCAAAACTTTTAAAACCAAGCGCAAAGTAATTAAAATAACTTACCTGAGCTGCAGTGTCCCAGGGCTCCCTCTTCCTTCTCTATTGCTGACTTCTCAAATGCGCAAACTTGTGCAAAAATGTGCAAACTTACAAAGTGCTTGTGCATTCTCTTTGTCTAGTCCAGGTCGAGGGTCCTAGAAGAGGAAAATGATGTGGTCATAACTGACCCTTCCGACTGCATATATTGATAGTGATCAGCTCAGACATCCAAGCCCAGATGTTGGAGAGGTTACAGGCATCAAGATAGTGAGTGATATGTACTTACACATGCAGTCAGTCAGACATACCTCTTAGTCCAGTTTAGTTTGGAGGTCCTGAATCACTTCCAGGTCTAGGTATTCCTCCCACCTATCCTATCCACGTTTTTAGTCTCACAATCCATGGCACTTTATCAGACCACCCTTATGGTTCATATGAATGCACAGTTAGAAATATGTATGTGTTGTAAATGATCCTTTCTGATGGGACACCCCCTTTCCCAAAGTTTTTGTCTTCCTCCTCCCTTTTCTTCTGACCTAGTTTTTGGTGGCTTTGGGACTCTGGGCACTTTATCACTGCTAAACAGTGCTAAAGTGTATGTGCTCTCTCCCTAAAATTTGGTAATATTGGCTTATCCACAATTGGATTATTTAATTTACTTATAAGTCCACACTAAAATGCACCATATGTGCCCAAGGCATGTAAATTAAATGCTACTAGAGGGCCTGAAGCATTGCTTGTGCCACCCACTCAGGAGCCCTTTAAATATGGTTCAGGCCTGCCACTGCAAAGCCTGTGTAAGCAGTTTTAAACTTCCCTTTTATTACATATATGTCCCCCATAAGGAAGACTCTAGGCAGCCTTATTGGCAGGATGCTGTGTTTTTAAAAGGTAGGACATGTACTTTTGAGTTTTACAGGTTCTGGTAGTGAAAAACTGCTAAATTTGTTTTTCTCTACTGCAAGGTCAAGCTCTCTCATAGGTTAACATCAGGATTGTCTTCAAACATCTTATACTTGTAATTTCGAATTGGGAAAAGATGGAGATTTGAAGTTTGATAACTCTGAAATCACAACTTATGGTGAAGTCAGATTTTACATTGTAAGTCTGAAAATGCCACTTATTGAAAGTCAAAGACACACAATTGATGGACGGAATACAGAACAAATCAAAACATTCACCCCAGTCAAGACATCCAGTTTACATCCATCATTCTTTTGCTCAACATGCCACCCCAGTTTAGACCTGGCCATATGCAAATCAGTCTTGACCCTGTGCCTCATGGGAACAGTCCAGCCTGAACTGCCAAGCCAGGTCCTCCCTGGACCGGACCCAAGCATCCTAGGACCGGTTTCAGGGTTTCACCCCTGATCAGCCAGGATAGCTTGAATCCAGTGGCACATGGAGCCCGGGACCCACATCTGGGCATACCGAGCGCACTTAGGGCGGGAAAGCACAAGACGCGCAATTGATTGATAGAATGCAGAACAAATTAAAACATTCACCCCAGTCAAGAGATCTATGTTAAATCCATCATTCTTTTGCTCACCATGCCACCCCAGTTTAGACCTGACCATATGCAATACAGTCTTGACCCTGTGCCTCATGGGAACAGTCCAGCCTGAACTGCCAAGCGAGGTCCTCCCTGGACCGGAAACAAGCATCCTAGGACCGGTTTCGGGGTTTCACCCCTCATCAGCCAGGGTAGCTTTAATTCAGTTGCACAGGGAACCCGGGACCCACATCTGGGAATACCCGGCGCACTTAGGGCGGGAAAGCAAAATACACGCAATTGATGGATGGAATGCAGAACAAATTAAAACAATCACCCCAGTCGAGATCTAGGTTAAATCCATCATTCTTTTGCTCACCATGCCACTCCAGTTTAGACCTGTTAATATGCAAATCAGACTTGAACCTGTGCCTCATGTGAACAGTCCAGCCTGAACTGCCAAGCCAGGTCCTCCCTTGACCGGAAACAAGCATCCTAGGACCGGTTTCGGGGTTTCACCCCTCATCAGCCAGGATAGCTTGAACCGAGTGGCACAGTGAGCCCTGGACCTACGTCTGGGCACTCCCGGTGCACTTAGGGCGAGAAAGCAAAAGACACATAATTCATGGACGGAATGCAGAACAAATCAAAACATTCACCCCAGTCAAGTGATCTGGGTTAAATCCATCATTTGTTTGCTCACCATGCCATCCTAGTTTAGACCTGGCCATATACAAATCAGTCTTGACCCTGTGCCACATGGGAACAGTCCAGCCCAAACTGCCAAGCCAGGTCCTCGCTGAACCGGAAACAAGCATCCTAGGACTGGTTTCAGGGTTTCATCCTTCATCAGCCAGGATAGCTTGAATCCAGTGGCACAGTGAGCCTGGGCATACCCGGCGCACTTTGGGCTCTTAGGGCGCAGAGTCAAGACTGATTTGCATATGACTGGGTCCAAACTGGAACGGCATGTAGAGCAAAAAAACAATGGATTTAGGCCCAGATCACTGTACTAGGGTGAATGTATGACATTATTCTGCATTCTGTCCATCAATTGTTCTTTTTGCTCTTATAGAAAGTTGGCACTTACTTACTTTAACAATTCCGAGCCACTGCCTGTCTCTGAATCTGGGTTGGGGGACAGTTTGACTTTGTGTATTCCCTCTAATACCAGTGATTCCCTTAGTGGGCGATACCGCCCTCTGGGGGTCACTGGAACAATCTGGGGGGGTTGTAGCCTCGGGTGCAATTTGGGGGGGCGTTGAATAAAATTAAGGGGTTTCATCTGTTGTGCAACATAGTGTTAGAGACATATTGATTACTTTAATTGCCAAATAAACAAACAAAGTGCAAGTTATAACTGTACCGATCAGTGGTCAAGTAGGCTGACAGGTCTTAACAAGCAAGTGTTGGCAGGTGAGCGTGTCGCACATTGTCAGGAAGTCCAGCATGCATCGCCAGGAATATGTGCACATAATCATGACTTGTTTGCAATACGATACTATAAATAGGCGGCATGTATGAAATCTAATTTTGATTGTTTCAGAATTGTGTAACAAGCAGTTAACAATTGTGCAAGTGCAACGAGTACTTGAAATTTTTAATTAATGTACAATACCCTCAATCTTTACAGATTACGGATCACATACAAAGCCAATTGTATTATTGTTCTTTCAATAAAACGGCAATTTAGATGTGAGTATTTTTATATATTTTCTTACATATCTACGGTAGGTTTCTGTATCTTCTAGTCTAGTGCTTACTAATAATAAAATCGTAGCTTGCGTGTGTCAGCACAATTCTATTTAAAGCGAACAGTCAATATATTTGTCATATTTTTTCATTGCAATATTAACGAAAAGGAAGAGTGGTTGCTGCTTCACCTTAAGTGCGCATGACGATTTGGCCGGCCGTCTTGGGCCAGCTAAATCGTCATGCGCACTTGACATGTTCTCCACCGACTGTATTGTACAGTCTGGGTGGAGAACATGCAGAGGTTCATAGTCTCCGTCTGAGCACCAAATCTTGTGTCTATGGGAGTCTGGGAGTCTGGGTGCTTACTGTTTCTGTGCCGGGGAGAGGCGGTGGCTAGGGCCCGGCAACAACAAGGTAAGTCTTTTGTTTTTTTTAAACCCCCCTCCCTGCCTCTGTCCTCATTCCCTACCAGCCACCACTGGTCTCTATTGTAAACACTTAACACTGGTTGCACTGAAAAAAAACAACACTGTTGCAAAAAAGTACAAAAATTAGATAGACAAAAGTAGGTCAACAAAATTCACAAACTTGAATAGCAGGGAGCAACGAACGATACGTCACTGTGACAAAGGTCATGTCCACATCATGTCTTGACTGAGTTTTTGGCAAACTGAGTGAAATGATTGATAATTGAAAGAAATTCATGCATGCAAGCCCCGCCCTCTATTACTATTCGTTCTAACGCAAACTCACCGATTTATCACTTACATTCTTAGTGTTAATCAGGAAACCGGACACAATTTGTGAGTTCCGGAAACATAGTAATTAGCATTTGTATCAGCTGATTTAAGATTGAAAAGTGAGCGATTTTGCAGAAAACTTCATTTAATTTTTCGCAAAAACTATTGAAAATTCGGTATAGGTTCCTTGAAAAAATAAAGGACGTGTCTAGTAGGCACTATGGTTTTCGGGAATGTCCATTGCTTCGTTCCAAGCAGTAGCTAATGCTGAGCAAAGAACAAAACCCAGTTTATTAGCTCCATTATTATTTTAGTTGGTTTTTCTTTTGCTTTCTTATGCAAAAACCACTGTACACTATACCTGTGTCGTGGGGGCTATTCACTATTGCAAAAACATTTAGCTATGGCTGGAGAAATTGCATTTTTTCTATTATATAATTTTTAATTTTTTTTTACAGACAATATCATGGCTGAACCTAAGAAAAAATGACAATATAGTATTGAATATTTGAACTATGACTTTATTCAGCCACCTTCAAATAATACATTACCAGTGGAAGAGGATGTGGCCTAATGGCTGGAGTGGTGGACCTCGAATCTGTGGAACAGGGTTTGAGTCTCAGCAATGACGCTGAACATCCTGTGATTCTAGAAAAATCACTTAATGTCCCTGTGCCTAAAAAAAATGAATGTGTCTGCCTGTAACGCAACTGGTGCTCATGAAAAGTGCTCTGATACCTGATACCTTTGGGTCAAGTTTCCACTATATAGAACTTGGGGAAAAACAAATATGCCTGATTTGACAAAAGTTTTATCAAGTGAAGCTATAAAGCCTTCAAGACTACAAGAACATATGACAAAAGTTCTTGCTACTAAAAAAAGACAAGGATTAACGTTATTTTCAAGCACTTAAAGAAACATTTTTGAATCAAACGACATTGGCAAAACTCTTTTAAACAGCATCCACACAAGATGATGATGGGTTGCATGCTTCTTATACCATTTAACATTTCGTTACTGATTGCTAAATCAGGAAAACCACATACTATTGGTGAAGAACTAATTCTACTGGCTATAAGTGAGGTAATATGCTTCAAAAGTCAGTGACTGATATTATCAAGGAGATTCCCTTGAGCAATAATACAGTGCAAAAAGAACTGATTAAATGGCTCAAGATGATGAAGACTCATTATGTGAGTATTTAAAAGCAACCCAGTTCTCTATACAACTTGACGAGTCAACTTTGCCAGGAACTAAAGACTTACTTTTAGCATGTGTTAGATTCATAAAAGAAGGGGAAATTTGCCAAGAATTATTATTTGATATAAATTTGCAAACTGATACAAAAGGAGAATCAGTATTTCATGCATTGGAAGAGTTTTTTTTAAAGAAAAAGGAATCCACCTGAGTAATATTTCGTCAGTTGCTACTGATTGTGCTCCAGCGATGATAGGACGCTACAGGGGGTTTCTTGTATATTTTTAAAAAGCAGTGCCAAATGTATTCGCTGTACACTGTGTCATTCATCATCGACATTTAGGTGCCAAAATCAGAGTGAATGCCTACATAAGTAATTACATAAGTCATTACATAATTGCAAAATCAGAAGCAATTCATTGAATGACAGATTGTTTAGACAACTTTGTATTGAAAACGATGAAGACTGCAATCGCTTGCTGCTTCATACAGAAGTTTATTGTCTATCAAAAGGTGCCTGTTTAGATTGGTTTTATAAACTCTTTGACTCAGTGCTAGAGTTCCTAGAAAACAAAGATGACTCTTTAAGAGCCAACTAGATTTATTCCAAAAATGGCATAGCTTATTTAACAGACTAGTTTAACAAATTTAATTAAACAAACATACAGCTCCAAGGCGATGAGCTGAAGTTAATCAAAACTTTTATTTCTGCGTTTGTGGCAAAACTTCTTCTGGTCAAATGAAATTTAGGATGAAGGGAATTCAGCCAGTTTCCAAATTTATCAACAGTAGAAAAACAAGAAGAAGACTTGCTTACCTATTGTCAGCACTTGGAGGTTCTCCATTCTGACTTCAATCAACAATTTGGAGATACTCTTAAAATGCACATACCCGATTGGGTTTTGGACTCTTGTTTAAGTACAAACACAGAAGAATCTCCAAAATTACAAGAAGAACTGATAGAAGTAACAACAAATGAGGAATTGTAATTTAAGTTCAAAGATGGCTACCAACAGTTCTGGCTGCAAAAGCAGATACCTACATTTTATCCTGGTTTAAGGGCTATAGTACAAAAGTTTTAAATGCATTTCCTTCATCATATTTTGTGGAACATGGTTTCAGTGCAGTCACAAATCTGTTAACTAAATAAAAGAAACTGACTTCAAACAGCTAATTGCGGTTATTTACGAATGCTCTTGACAAAAATAGAGCTGAACATTAATAAATTGATATCAGCGCACCAGGTTCATCCTTCTCATTAGGATTAATTTTAATGGTTGATTTTTAAAAATAATTTTATGATTTCAAGCTTCAAGGTGTAATATTCACAACATCTTTCTTTACTATTTTCTAGGACATAGGTAGAAATATACATACAAAAAACACACATTCATCACTGCATCTTTCAGTTTGTTCGCTTAAAGAAGGTTCCAGGGGGGCACTGAGTAATTTTTTATGAAAAGGGAACGGTAGGCAAAATACGATTCTGCTCTAGACAGTCACACAAAGGAAGACGGGGTGTGACATTTGCATCCTGATGGTCCGTCACCAGGCTGATGGGCCTTCCTGAGGTAGATTTGCACTTGCATCTAAATAGGGCTGTATGACTGTCCCCACACAAAGAGCTGCATACACCACCAAGACATGGACCTTGTGATCTTCAAAGGCCTCTTTGAAGCCTCCCCCACTTCAAAGGCACATTTGGGTATAAGTACTGCACCCCTAACACAACCATATCAGAACTTTGCTGGAACCAAGGACATTTTGCCTGGAAGAAGAGCTGCTGTGTTACAGGAGGGACTGCCACTTTGCTAACTGCTTTGCTGTGTTGGCCTGCTGGTTGCTGTGCTGTAGGAGTGACTGCCATTTTGCTGCCTGCTCTGCTGTGGTGGTCTTCTGCCTGCTGCTTCTTGCCTGGGAGTGAGAGGGACTGGACTTTCTCTCTACATCGTTGAACCCATGTTACAAATGCACCTTCAATACTTCAATTCTACCACACATCAGATGATTTGCTATACATGTGTAGGAACCAACATGTTCCTGGCCGTGCACTAAAACAAAAAAATAATTCATATGGCAGCTGCCAGAACTATACAAAATCCTGAGCTAATAGAATACGTCCCATAAGCCTTTATAGTCAATACAAACTGCAGGCCATAATGAACATTTATGCATGTTGCTGCTCAATCACATTTGTGAATGACTATAAAGTTTAGCTGGATGTAACACTTATGAGCTGGTCATGTGTAGTACAACCATAACCACAGGTGAGACAAACCTACAGGACAGGACAAGCAGCTTTCAGGAGGTCTGTACCAAATCTAGGAGGTAAGTGAGAATCAATTGGAAAACGTGAAGGTCATTAATATATGTGTCTACGTCAACAAATGTATTAAAAACCATTTGGCCATTTCAGAAGCAACCGCCCCATGTTAACCAATAGTCCTGGGGTACGTTGACGGAGGTTCAATGAAGAAGACATACTATTTCCGTTTGTCCTGACGCAGAGGTCATGCACTGTAATTTAAAAATTATAATCGCATCAAAATAATCAGGCAATATGTACTATCAGCCAATATGCTTAAATTTAATTTTAAAACACAGTGGATTTATAAGTGATGTAAATGATTGACAAAAAATGGTAAATGTGCAATGGCGGTAGTGGACTGTAAACATAAACTGTGGTATCAATTACACAACCCTTGACGGTTCTCAACCTTGAAATTTTTAAAACATATATCTTTTTTAACATCAAACATGCATATATATATTTGTCTCAAACCAATTTGTCAGATGTACATTTTCTGCTTCAAAGTACTTATGCACTAGTAAGTGTTAGTTGATACACTCATGGAACACAAAATGTATGTCAATAGCACATTGAAAGGGCTTTTTGAAGTACGTTTAATGCATACATAAGTGTAACTTTATACATTTAGTTTAACATGATGTTTTTGAATGCACAAATAATGTACATGATTTGTAATGTCTTAGAGGTTTTAAGGAAAATCCCTTTATCAATCTAATTATACACTTTCTCTTTCAGAGACATCCTCCTACTTCAAGACAACAACCTCACGAGGGTGCACAGACACCACCCGATGATGTTCTGTCCTTTCCAGTCTCTCAACTAAAATCTTACTGCCATAGCATCAATTGTGAAAGTATTGTTAGTTCTCCAATCCGCTGCCACTGAATCATTCCACCACACCATAGGTGATTGCAGTGGGATGTCCCATACTACTTTTAGTGGTGTGCTCTGTGAATTTATGGAAGTAATGCTGAGCCACCATACAGTTTCATACAATTTCCATAGACTGGAGAGGAATTAACCAATGTGAGATTTTGATTTGGGTGGCATTCCACATGTCATAGGTGCCATTGATGGAACCCACATTGCCCTGGTGATACCACACAACAGAGAACAAGTGTAGCGCAACAGGAAAAACTTTAATTTTATCAATGTTCAAGAGATGTGTCTACCTGATTTGAACATCCCTAGCATCTGTGCACGGATCTCTGGATCCACCCATGATTCTTTTGTTCTGTGCAATAGCAGCATACAGCAGCAAATGGCACAACTTGAGGTGTGAGGGCTTCACTTGTTGGTAAGTGTTATGTCTCAATATATGTGTAAATATAATTTGAAAGTTCATTAAACTGCGCTACATCAGGCACAGCCAGTGGAGTTAAAACTGGTGGGAGGGGAGGGGTGTGGGGGCAGAGCAGGGGGAGTCAAACGTCAACAACAAGGGAAAATTAAAAAAATTGAAAACCACTTACCTTGCGCTGATTCGGCGAGCGCAAGATAAGGGGTTTTCTTTTTATTATTTAAGTTTCCTTTGTAGTTGACTGTATACTCCCCCTAACCCGCCCAGCCCCACCACTCTTACCTGCACAGGCCACGCCTGCACTACATCTCTACACTATCGATGAAATATGCTTCTATTTTTATGTATTCTTTACTCTGCCTATCCAAGTAGAACATGGTTGTAACACCCCACCGAGCTATCTAACAACCCCATGGGAAATTCGCTTTAATGAGGCACATGTTAGAACTTATCAACCTGTGGAGTGGGCTTTTGTGCTCCTGAAGTAAAGATTCTGTTGTCTGGGTATGTCGGGTGAATCCCTCCTCTACTCACCAGAGAAAGTTTTCAAAATAACAATGCTATGTTGTATGCAACACAACATTGCCCCACAGCAAAACATTCCTTTCATCCAAGATGATTACTTCAACGAGGAGGCCCAGGGTGATGGAAAAGTAATGCCAAATGAAAGTGACAGTGGTGACAAAGAAGGAAATGATTTACATCAAGAAGTAATTGACAACATCTTCTCATGAGAGTAAATAACACTAAGCAAATGTGTGCAGATATTACTATGCAGATTTACAGGTGATAGACTCCTACGTTTGTTGTGATTGATCCAGTTTAGGCTGTAGTCCATAGGATTAGGGTTATAATGGCATTGTTTATCATTGTGATGAGTACATGGCTGAATTGGAGAAACTGATCTTGCCAATGCTTGAATAAGCAAAGGATGAGATTGTGTAACTGAAGATAATACAAAGTCAAAAAATGTTTTGAAAAATTAAACATATTAATATTTACCTTCTTATGTTTCCCATAGATGAACATACACTGTAACTTGCTGTAGTACAAAATAATCATTGGTGACCAAGGAAATCGGTAAGGTAGCATACTTTGTGCATACGATGTTGTCTGTATCTGAATGTTTTTCCAGGTGCGATACTCTGTTTTGTGTGTAGACGCACTGACTCAGTTGTAACAGGTGTTATTATAACATTGGTTGTTAGTAGGAATTAATGTTATTCATGTGTGGGTAAATTTGTGTTATGTGAAATAAAGCTCTCCGCATACTTGGATTTTCCCTATCTCGAAGCTTATGTGACTAACATTATTTCTACGTATTTAAACCTGAAAAATTGATTGTCTCTTCCAATTAATTATGAATGTAATACTGTTTGTTTAATAGGTCTGTGTGCATGTTGTAGTATCTGAGATTTTAACCATTATTATAGACACAAAACGTTCCATGATGGTCATCCAGATATAGGAAAGAAGGTAATACGTTTACTTACACAACACATTTTCATAACACACAAATGAGTTCATAGGACACAAGAAATGACAAGTATTGCCTGAATAGTAATGCTCTATTAAAAATAGATGTTTTTTAAGTTGTTTATTGGTAAACAAAACAGACCGTTGGTTTGCAAACCCCAATATGTTAAAAAATTATATCAAATACAGAATTGATAGTCGTGGTGTATTAGATCATTTTAAGTTCAGCCACAAATGTTCTGGGTCAAGTGTCCAATTCACATATAGTCCTCAAAAGGGAAATGTAAGATTTTTCTCCACTTGGTGGAGGTTCTGTTGTGATCTTCTGCCACTGATCCTGATGATCGACCCCTCCACAGAGTGACAAGTGGCTCAGCAGTTACAGGTTTTCTGGGGATGACAGGTGTCTCCTGGGATTGCAGGGCCTCTATCTCTGTGTTAGGAGGTGGTACCTGGTCCCCTGATGGTCTGGCTCCACAGACAGCTGTAGCATTGTCATGCGCAGCCCTACATATGTCTCTGAATCCATTCTGTACTTTTACCACTCTATATGTAAATTGGAAGGGACGTACTCTGCAAGACCAGCAGGTGGAATTGATTTTTGTCATGGAGGATGGATCACCAAGGCATAAATCGGGCCCTAAGTCTGCCTGGAAAATGTGTTTGCCCTTATAAGACTATTTGCTCCTGAAAGCTGAAACAAGGAGATTACCTTTTGTGTTCAAGCAAAGTTGTTGGCCTTAGCTGGATGTCCTCTTTACTGATAGTGTGGGTGTTCTAAAATGGGATGAAAATAGCTGTATGAGGGCATACTGGGCCTATAGGGACTTGGCTGCGATGTGCCTCATCTGAAAAACACAAATGAGATATCATCACTGAGAGCCAGTAAACATCAAGGATATTGGCTTCACCCAAGGCCTTTCCGCTACTGGACAGCCTTGTGATGAGGTTCCTTAAAATAATTGGTTGGTGCAATACTGACCATCTTAATATGTCTACTTTAAATTAAACAAACAAAAAAAACATTCTATAGAGGAACTTGAACATTTACACTTTCCAGTTTGAAAATCAACATTTTAAGAGATATTTATCCCTCGAGGGAAACTTTTTATGTGGTCCATTTTTTATCATGCACTATTTTTGGGACTTTTTTGCTTTTGTCTTTTTCTTTTGCCCTATTTGGCCCTTTATCTATTTTGCTAGATTGTTGTCTAATTTTTGTTATTAAATAGTTATCTTAGTTTTCCTAAACTTGATGTGGCTATTGTAAGGTTTGTTTATTTTTTACTGTATTATCATATGTGTTGTTTGTGTTCTACACTCTCTACATGTTTGCCATACCATTTAGGTCAAGCATCCACAGATGAAGAAAGGTTACCATTATTGAGATCTGATTATCTTTGTAGAGTGGACAGTAGAGCTTTGTGTAACAAGCTGTTTCTCATTCACCCAAAACCTTGTATATGTGTTGTATTGCACACAGTTAGTCTTTGACACCAAATAACGCCCGTCTCTGAACATCTTCAGGAAGACACTCAAGACCTGGCTCTTCGACTGAATGGAGCTGCTCCTGCCCCATCCTCCCTCCCTCCCCCAGCACCTTGAGACCCTCACGGGTGAGTAGTTCGCTTTACAATCCCTGATTGATTGATTGATTGAAATAACTGACACTGTTTGTGGGTGAGATCTAGAAAGGCAGTCTTGTGGCCTAATAGTGAATAATTCATCTGGGGAAAGCATTCCATACAACATAGTGGCAGATACTTCTTTCTGTCCCATTTATAAAAACAGTCACTATGTTGTCATATTTTTTTTTTTTTTTTAAGAATTTTTATTGGTTTTTCCCCAACCATCGCAGCATTAAATCAACGTTACATACAATAGCTTCGTGCAAGAGAGCTAGGCAACTTAGGACAGTTCAGGAGAAGTTAGTTCTGCAGCATTTTCTTCCCTAACACCCCCACCCCGCCCCCTCTCTACCCCCACCCCCCCTCGTCAGTGTGCCCGCAGCAGACCCCCTCCCGGTGAGACATATAGTGCCCCAAGGATCAAGAGAGCCTAACTCAAAGTTATGGGATGAGCCCCAGCAGTGCTCTCGAAAGGACCAAAGGCTGCACGCTGCCACTCATATGCACACCACTCCTGCGGCCCGACCACTCGGCACGTCTTAAGATATTGTACAAATGCCGATTCCTCGCGGAAAGTATTCAAGTGGCCTCATCCTGAGCAGACTCTCCAGTGGTCCCAGGGAGCCCCGCCTCACTCCCCATATTCCGGGCCATGCGTGCATGATCCCCACCTTCCTCATCCTGCTCCCCCGGGCAACGAAGCTCATCCACCAAGGCTCCCCACACCCTAGCAGCGTCTAGCGCCTTGTCATTAGAAGCATGCCTGGCCAGTTGTAGACGAAGCGTCCCTGCATTCCCTGCCCAAACCAGGAAACTTGCCTTCCACCTCCTAAAGCTCGGTCCTGCCCTTGCCTTCCAATGCATGGTAAGCTCCCTTTTTGCCATTATCAGCCCCAAATCATAAAATGTGCTCGTAATTTTTGTACGGGGGGTGTGCGGAAACCAAAGTAAAAGGCAAGTTCCCACGTCCACTACCAGCTCACGCTCAGTCACTTAATTCAAACACGCCACCACATCTGCCCAGTAAGAGCCCAGACCTGGACAGGACCAGAACATATGTCCGAAGTCAGCCCCCTCCGCATTGCACCGAGGACACATTGATGGAGAGCCTCCGAAATACCGCAAAATCTTTGCCGGAGTTAAGTAGGCTCTGTGGAGAGTGTAAAATTGGACCAGTTGAAACCTAGCGTTGCGTGTGCCCTTCCAGGATCGCCGCAACAGCTGCGACCACGCCGTCTCTGGAATAGGCCTACCAAGGTCCCCCTCCCATTTCCCCCGCAGGGCAGCCAGGGGCGCGAGCCCTTCCGTGGACAGCCGCCTATAGAGACAGGTAATGGCCTTAAAGGTGCCCGCCGCCATAACGGCGTACTGACATCCCAAGGATGTTGGGGGTTCCGACAGCCCTATCTTCCAATGTTTCCGAATCCCGGACACCAAGGCAGAGTGAAGAAGATAATCCCCCCTCGGCAAGTCAAAATCCCTCTGCAATTCCTGGAATGGCAACAAAACCCCGTCTCTGTATAGATCCCCAAGCATGTGAGCCCCACATTCCTCCCAGCCCGCCAACGCCGACCAGTCTCCGCCATGTGGGAGAGCCGTACACATGCCCAAAGGAATTTCCGGGGCATATGGGACCACGAAGCCTGTTCGTTTCTGACTGCGGATCCAGCAGAGCCGAAGCGTGCGCTCCTCGAGTGTGAGCTGGTCCAACCGGAGATTTTGCTGCAGCACAATAAATGACAACACATGCCTAGGGATGATGCTACCCTGCGGGCCCCCAGGGCCTCTGAACTCGCGCGCCACGGCCTGCGTAAGCCATTGCAGCTGCGCCGCCAAATAATACCATTCAAAATCTGGAGCTGCCAGCCCCCCCTCCACCCTCGGTCTCATCAGAGTGGTCAACGCCACCCGACGTCTGCCTGACACTATGTTGTCATCTTTGTGAGAATGACTGCATTACCAAGGAAGTTCGGGCTGGACTGTTCCCATGAGGCACAGGGTCAAGACTGATTTGCATATGGCCATGTCTGAACTGGGGTGGCGTGGTGAGCAAAATAACGATGGATTAAACCCAGATCTGTGACTGGGGGGGAATGTTTTGCCAATGTACAACATTCCGTCCATCATCTTCTGTGTTTTGCTGCATTACCAAGACTGTCAGAAGCTATTTTTGTATATCTTTGGTGGAAAGTTGCAACTGATTTCCCCTTATTGATAAATAGAGATGCATATTATTTCATAAAATAAAGCCTGAGAAGCCCCTGTTTTTTTTAATAACCACATCCTACAAGGGTTGGCCTGTTATTTCTCTGCCTTTGCTTTCAGAATTAGTCAACTTTAATTTGCGTATCTCAGTGGGTGTATGCAGAGTGGGTGCGGTATACTCTCGTTTCCTGTTGTTAAGACATCATCCCTGCACAAAGAGCGATTGAGTTTGGAAAACACATTTGTTTATGCCTTTCACTGTTGTGTATAATCCTTGAAATCTTTCTGTTGGACTGTTCAATATTAACCCCGTACAATTAAATGAAGTTATACCCATCAGAACACAATGCAGCTATACATATCTCAGCTCCGTGGAACATCTGTAGTGAATTTTGCAGGGTTCCTTTCATTCGATGTGTAAATCTGCTCTTGATTTGTAAAGCAGCACATAAAAGTTCAGCATGCCGGCACTGAGCAGAGCGTCCGGCTCTTAGGCTGCGAGGAAGGAATATACACAATACGATATTTTCCATTGTTATTAGCACTGATCATTCTGAAGTCCTGTTGCTTCCATTTGCAAAGGAAAAATAAACATGCATGTACAATAAAAGTTCATAAAGACAGCAGAAATTGGCTTCAAGATTTCACCCTTTTATTAAAAAGTTATCTTTTAGTCCTGTGTGAATGTACAGAGGATGTGGGTGTAGTAACCTGTTGTTTCCTGTTCGGTTTAGATTGATCTCATTAACTCCCAAACTCACATGACCACAATGAGTGGTCCCCACGCCTCACCATCCACCCAGATCTGAAAGCACAAATGCAGTGAGACAGAGGGCCCCCTCTGGCTTGCAGGGCATGGTCTCCCTAGACCTCACCACCACCTCAAGGAGCCCACAGACCTCTCTGTTGTTCTTAATACTGGTATGTGAAATTATGCAAACAAGAACTCTAAAAGGACATGCTTGGGGTTATGTAAAAATAAAAAAATATATCAAATGAATATGTAAATTAATAAACATTAAGTCTTTATCAAAAACTTAAATGAGTGTCAGAGAATATAGTTTTCTGAAATTTGCTCAACTACTATTCCGAAATTTGCAACACTATTGTCTTAGTAGTGAAAGAATATTAAGCTCCAAATAGAATCTATAAAATTTGCACGAAATCATGGAAAGGTATCCCGACTTGCTACATGCTAGTAACCCTCCTCACACTATCACAATAATCAACTTGGAGCTAATTGTCAGAGTGTAATCAGCACTAGTAGGGGTTTTCAATTCTAGCTATTCCTAGTTTTTGTGAGGGATGGACTTTTATTTGTGACATTCCACACAATCTATTGAAAATCACGAAACTTCCCAAAGCCTGATATCTGCAACAATTTATATCACGCAAATCCTTGTTTAACACTAATTCAAATACTCAGCATAAGATAGAGTTTGCAGAAAAAATCTCCAATTATAAATTGTGCACTTGGCAGGTCACTTGGCTATAATTCAGTAATTCCCAAAACTGTAAGGTTGCCTATCAATGACTCTGAAGGAACCACTGTTTTTTCTTTTGCATATCGAATATAAGTGGTACAGTATGGTTTTCCAGAGCTCTATCCACTTATATTCGGCCAGGTTTTTTCACATCTGAATTTCCATGGGGGTTGAAACATCAGACGCAATTTTACCTGCTGGTAAAATCTTGAGGCTTGGGCTGCAAGCGCAAGCAGGCATCATCTCCCAATCCACGTCCAACCCTCTTCCATGGCATGGAGGAGCATGAAGCGCTCTCCTCTGCCACACACAGACTCTGAAGTGCCCTGATGGCCTGCTCTTACCTGACTCCCAATATGCATCCCAAATCGGCTTAAATGCTTCCATTTACCACCTGACCAGTTCTGGTGATAGATGGAAGTGTACTTGTCCCTGGGATGGGGAGATCGCAGATGCATTTGGACCTGGTAAATTCAGGACCACATGTTTTTCCCTATGTAAAGGACAAATACTCATGGTAGTTGGATTTATGTGCGGGGATACCGGCTGGAAATGTTTTTGCCGGGCACACACTATCCCCTCATGTAAATCCAGCCACCTAGTAATCATGGCGTTAATGGTTTTCTCTGGTTGGAATCCCAATTTGGCTCAAACATTTCCCCCTGAATTAGAATTATGAGTGTTGCCTTTAAACATACTCACGGGGTCCTTTTCCGTGCACATAGGCGAAATGAAGCAGTAGGCACAGTAAGGGTTGAATCCAACATTTATTTAAGATGCAGTGAAACACCTCAGCCCCCACACTTGCCTCTGCTTCCAGTGTCCACTCACTAACTCCTCTCCTTTCAAATCCACATTCCTAGCTCCATGGAAACCAAAGACAAAAGTTCCATGTGACCTATATTGCTTACATTCCATTGCTGGGGGTTACCACACACAGATACCCACAGAGGCAAGTAGGTTGCTGATAACTCCACAAATTACATCATGGAGAAGATAATACATTAAGTTTCCAGTAAAAGGTTGTCAAAACTTGAAGGGGGGAAATGTAAGAAAAAAACAAAACGTAGAAATCAATGAGTGAAACAATGATTGATGTTATGTATTGCATCACAAGTCATGTGCATTCCATTGTGTGCATAGCCTTGACATGATGCAAAATACCAATGTGTCAGCCAAGCATTTAAAAAGTGATGCAAAGCAGAGGAAAATATCCCACATATGCTCAAGTATGGCAAGTCACAAGGACGCAGAGAAGTAACCTGGAACCCAAGACAGAACAACTCAGAAGAGTACCAGCAGGGGGTAGAGATCTTAATAACATACTTGACAAGACATGAGAAAGATCAATTTGCTATCTCTAAGAGCCCAAGAGAAAAGAAGACGGATATGTGAGAAGGCATTCCCCTTAAAGTGAATGTGGGGGTACAGACCTGTAGAACCAAGGTGTTTTTTTTTTTTTTTGCAGAGTTTTATATAGCGCAAACTTGACCCGAATCCAAATCGGGTATCAGAGCGCTTTACATAGCACCAGTTACGTTACATGAGGACACACATTCGTATTGTTGTTAGGCACGGGGAGATTAAGTGATTTGCCCAGAATCACAGGATGTTCAGTGTCTTTACCAAGGCTCGAACCCTGTTCCCCAGGTCCAACTCCTCCCCCCATAGATTATATACAAACGTTGGACCAAGGAGAAGGTAATGGAGAACCTGAGGGCTGAAATGGCAACAGTTGATTGTCCAGGCATCCTGCATGAGCTCACACCCAGGGAGGAGCAGGTTATAGTAGTGATTGGCCCTGAGATGACTGATGGTCTTGAGGCCACTGATGCAGAGCACACCATCACTTCCAAGAGCAAGTGAAGCTGAGAGTAATTCAATGTAAACATGTCTCTATTGTATATATTTTGGTATAAATATAGTCAGTTGCAAGACTCAAGCAATGGTTGTGGTGGAAGTTACTCTTGTCCTTGGAAATGCTCAAAGTTTCAGTTGTTTATGGACATTTTAAAACATGTACCAGCCCACACTGTACGTGTGTGTTATTGGACTTACGTTCTTCAAATAAATGCTGTCTACACTGGTAATCTGCAGTAAGGAAGGCAACAGGGATACAACAGACATTCATGATATTGTGCTGGAGTTTAATAGCATTACCAGGGTGTGACTGTGAAGCAATAGAGAAACAGATAAAGCAAAACACTGCCCAAGCCATCATCAACAGAAAAGAAGGAAGAACAGTGCATGCACAATACAATGACTGTGCATTTAACACACACAGTTTTAGCTGGCTGGATTTTTATGCATGAACTTAGAGCAAAGCACATTGATGAACAGTTGAAGTACCACCTCCACCTATCTGTATAGATGAGCACATGGAAATAACGAGAAGCACTAAATAAATGTTAGTAAACTCTAGAGTGCTTGGGATATTAATGCATTGTTAAATGTACAATTTGATGGGGGCAGGGCTTGGTGCCCGTGGAAGATGGCTGCATCTGTGTAAAGCTCTGCGGGACAGAGCAGGAGAAATATAGTAGTAGTAGTAGTGTCTTTATTTGATTTTTACATAATCATAAAAGCACAACAATATAAAATTATTTAAAAAATGTTTTCCCTTCACCAAATCCTCACAATGAAATAAATACAATAAAAATACAAAATACATAGGACATATGACTTAGTCGCAGTTCACATTAGCATCGTCAGGTGACTATTTGTTTTTAGATTGCATCCAGTGTCCATTTGATGGCTATACTGAGTAACCATATGTATTTTGATGTTTAGTAAAATGTGTAGTGGAAAATTCCATTAAGATGTTTGCAATAGAATGATACTGATGTCACAATAAAATACGATTCCACCAGCAACCTAACCATTGTGCTGAAATCTTTTAACTATGTTTAAAAATGTAGATGCTACCATTTAAAACCAGCTAAAAAGATAAAATACATTTGTCATGTTAAAACGGCACCAATTTCATATACAAATATATCAGTTACACTGGTGGGCTTAGCATAATATGGTTAGCATGGAGTCACCGTCCATTTCCAACCAAATTTTCCATTGATTAAAATCTCATAAGAGTGCCTATCCTTGCAAATTGATTTGTCTTTCCTATGCTGGGTAAACATAATAACAGGTGCAGTGCTTATTAGAATGATAATTTGGTGTTCAAGGATTTCAGTGACCTATTTGTTAATGTCCATGCATGTAAAAAATATCTAGACAATCCAAAGACTAGATATTCTGTACAATCACTTTTTTTTATTCTGATAATCTCAATTAAATGATTGGCAGCCAGAATCCGACAAATCAGAATTAATCAGGTTCTTCTGATCTGTTTGTACTTAGGACAGAAGAATAACAAATGTGCTTCTGTTTATGGTACAACCACACATGCCAGGCAGCTGGACAAGATATTGACACCATTCCAGTTACTGCAAAAACTATTAATTGGAAAAATACTATACCTAAATTTAGGTATAGGGATTTCACAAGCGGTGACTCTGTTCGGTCCAGGAATTATTCCTGCTGCATTTTATCTTTGGTACTAATAAACCTGTTTGCTTGTCAACTTCACTATTTAGCGAGATGCCATCCACATATCTCCAATATCTCTTTTTAAGAAGGTTTAAGGACCTTTTTTAATACTACCGGGGTTAACCACACATCGCTCATGCCCAGTTTGAGCAACCATCCCTTGATGTAGTTGAACCACTGCACACTCCCTCTGGTATCTGATGATAATACATCTATAAATGATTCTTTCATGGGTAATGATGAGTCATTTGACCAAATGCAGATCCAAAAAATAAGGGGCTGGAGAGCAATTGCATGAGCGACGCTCTTTATGCCCAAGTCCAAGCGCATTGGTGTCAATGGTGCATTTTTGGGGAGCTCCAACACTCATCTCATGAATGTGTTTTCAATTATGTCGATGGGGCCCACATTTGTGTGGGCCCATAACTCCGCCCCATAAAGGGCATCTCCTATATCCTGGGCTTGGTATACTTGGATCACTGGGGTTACTGGTCTATAGATTGGCTTTCTTAGCTTTTTGACCTTTACTATTTGTGAGGACCATGATTGTGTGTAGGTAATCGAATTGTCTCACCTCCCCTTGTGCAATTGAGCCAAACTTTATGCTGCACTTTAAAGACTTGTGATGATTCAAAAACCATAAATGTTGTTTTTAAGGTATTAATTTCTAATCCAAATTCCTCACATCCCTTCCCAAACTGATCCACTTGATTTTGGAGCCCTGTCGGGGATCTGGACATAATCAAGTTGTCATCTGCAAAAAGGAGTGCAGGCACCACTTGCCCTGTGAGCCTAGAGGGATCACCCCTACAATCTGTTAATGGTTCGATAAGATCTTTAATATAAAGGGTGAAGAGAGTTGGTGCGAGGACGCACTCTTGCCACACTCCTCTACTCACCCTGATCCGATCGGTTAAACCCCCTCGCTCCCCCATCTGATTTGGGCATAATTGTTTGTGTGGAGTCCAATAATAATTAGCAGGAGGTAATAATTTGCAGGAGGTTTTTTGGGATCCCCAGTTTAGTAAGGGATGAACAGAGTTTTTTCTGAGGGACTAAATGAAATGCAGTGCGAAGATCTACAAACACTACATATAATGGATCTTTCTTAATTGTCGCATATTTCCACAGGATCAGTAAAAAGTGAAACAGCTGATCTATGGTACTTGTTTTCCCTCTAAATCATGCCTGCAGAGGTGAAAATAAGTTCCCTTCCCTCATCTAGTTGTGGATTCTCTCCAGCAATTGCCGGCAAAATATTTTCTGGGCGATATCAATATGGCTAATAGGCCTAAAATTTGCTGGGTCATTTTAGTCCCCCTTTTTAGATGTGGGGACTAATTCTGCGCCCAACCATGAGTCCTGGATTTCTGCCCCTTTTAATATGGCACTTAATGTGCAGTGTAAAATCACGTTCCATATTTTGGTGCCGATTCGGATCCTGGAAAAAATTTCCCCATACGAATCGTATCCGGGATTTGTACCGTACGAATCGTACAAGTAGCGTACAAACTGCCAAGTACGATTCGTATGGGAAAAAGTCCATACGAATCACATTGGGAAAATATCCCCACACGTCCTCGGGTCGGAAAATGTGTCCGACACATCCTCGGACGATTTACCCTACGAATCGGAAAAATGAAGTCCGACCGCGCAAGTACGATCCGTCCCGTCCTTCCAATTTTACAACCGTATGGAAAATACACCGTACGGACCGAACTGCAATAGCAACCATGGAGACATGTGCCCGAATACGCGCCGAACCCCCCCCAGACCCTGCGGATGTACGTGCCGTACCCCCACCCGTGTATGTACGAGTCGAACCCCCACCCGTGTATGTACACCCGTGTATGTACGAGTCGAACCCCCACCCGTGTATGTACGAGTCGAACCCCCACCCATGTATGTACACCTGTGTATGTACGAGTCGAACCCCCACCTGTGTATGTACGAGTCGAACCCCCACCCATGTATGTACACCCGTGTATGTACGAGTCGTACCCCCACCCGTGTATGTACACCCGTGTATGTACGAGTCGTACCCCCACCCGTGTATGTATGGTGCGTACCCCCAGCGCTATGCGCTGGGGGTACGTGCCGTACATACACGGGTGGGGGTACGACTCGTACATACACAGGTGTACATACACGGGTGGGGGATTCGACTCGTACATACACGGGTGGGGGTTCGACTCGTACATACATGGGTGTACATACACGGGTGGGGGTACGACTCGCACATACACGGGTGTACATACACGGGTGGGGGTACGACTCGTACATACACGGGTGTACATACACGGGTGGGGGTTCGACTCGTACATACACGGGTGTACATACACGGGTGTACATACACGGGTGGGGGTTCGACTCGTACATACACGGGTGTACATACACGGGTGGGGGTACGACTCGTACATACACGGGTGTACATACACGGGTGGGAGTACGACTCATACATACACGGGTGTACATACATGGGTGGGGGTTCGACTCGTACATACACGGGTGGGGGTTCGACTCGTACATACACGGGTGTACATACACGGGTGGGGGTTCGACTCGTACATACATGGGTGGGGGTTCGACTCGTACATACACGGGTGTACATACACGGGTGGGGGTACGACTCGTACATACATGGGTGGGGGTTCGACTCGTACATACACGGGTGGGGGTTCGACTCGTACATACATGGGTGTACATAAACGGGTGGGGGTTCGACTCGTACATACACGGGTGTACATACACGGGTGGGGGTTCGACTCGTACATACACGGGTTTACATACACGGGTGGGGGTTCGACTCGTACATACACGGGTGGGGGTACGGCACGTATATCCGCAGGGTCTGGGGGGGGTTCAGCGCGTACCGGGCCCCCAATTCCGCTCGCATCGCGCCGTACTTCGCTTTTCCGGCACTTTTTGGGTGCCGTAAAAATGTTGCCGTCCGGACTGGTGTTGGTACGATTCATACTTCCTGGTTCGAGAAATGCAGCCTGCATGCGTCCCGACATCATGTCGGCGCTGTCCCGAATCACATTGGTATGTGTTTTTACAGTCGGTCGGTGTTTTTTCCGACTCGTACGGAAATGGTGTTTCCGTACGAATCGTACTTGCAAGTTTGTAGGGTTATTTTACCGGGTACGAGTCGGACGGAGAAAACCCTCTGACCGACGGTTCGTACCCGGTTTTTCCAGGATCGAAATCGGCACCCTAATGTTCAGAAAGGTAGAGATCCCCCAGAATCTTGTCTAGGCCTGGTGCTTTCCCCCACTGGAGAGTTGCAATTGCATCTTTGGTTTTGTCTACAGTGAAGGTAACATAGTCTTTGTCTGCATCTAGGTTAAAAAGTTCATAGGTTTCTCCACCACTATCCTTTGGTCTCGCATATCATTTGGAAAAATGATCTTCCCAAGTCTGTGGGAGGATGTGAAAATGTTCCTCGGCGACTGAGCTTTTTGTCCCTTTCAATATTAGGTGCCAAAAATCGTAACTATTTTTAGTTTGGGCCGCAGCTAATAAATCTTACCAAAACCCTATGTGCCGCATGTTGTGCATTTCTATAGGCCTTCCTTTTTATAACTACCGCTGTTCTCTGTCCAGACTGAATTGCCCCATCAGAGATTGCTCGGCTTGTTTGCAGGTCTCATCAAACCACTCATATATCTTATTCCTGGCCATTTTCTTTCCACTATTGTTTTAATAGAAGAATGTATTAATATTATTTTAGAGAATTATAAATGTATCCACCATGGATTGTATTTCCAGTCTTCTAATACCCAAAGTTACCAGAAAATTGCCAACTATAGTTACATTATATACATTATTATAGTATACATTACACTCAATTGACGGCCATTTGACATGCTTGTTATTACTGATGACAATGCGTTTGGATGAATTAGGTTCTAAAGGGTATTGAAGGAGGCCAAGTACTTCTCTAAGTTCTAAAGAAAGAGCATTGTGGTCACTATCATGTCTCTCTACTACCCATATGTCAACCAGATTTGACCATAGTTGTACATCAAGCAAAAAATAGTAAATTTTTATTTTGCGGTTCACCCTCTTGTATGTGTGATTTAATCTTTGGTCAGAGGTAGAGAGGCCATTCTACTACCCATATGTCAACCAGATTTGACCATAGTTGTACATCAAGCAAAAAATAGTAAATTTTTATTTTGCAGTTCACCCTCTTGTATGTGTGATTTAATATTTGGTCAAAGGTAGAGTGGCCATTTACAGCCCTTATCCAGCGTTTGAAAGTGAAAGAAGCAACTTGAAGTGCTACTTTCACATTCTTGGCTGACTTTCCATATCTCAGGGACGGACTGCCTAATTTGGCCTCCTCTTCATCAGTGACGTTTTTGGTTACTTCAAGGGGCTCAAAAGTTATATTAAGATCCCCCGCGATGACTATGTAGTGTGATTCCCTTTCCTTTTCAAGAAAATCATCTAGCAGTATGATTGTTGGAGAGTCGTGGTGTTGAGAGGGGAATTTATTATAGATATTCACTAATAAAAGTGACTTATTGTTGGTGATATCATGTTTATTTGTGGCAGTCTCCCCTACCTACAGCAAAGTGTTGGTTTCAATGCACAGCACAGTGCTTTGCGCTGCACGGAATCGAGGAGAGGCTTGCATTTACTTTAGAGGTGTCTGCTATTTTCTGCTGTCGTACTAGCACGGGAGAGCGTTTAGGAGCAAAGTATTTTAAATACGTTTCTCCTTTCACACTTCAGCTCATACCAGGATTGCTCTCACACATTTGTCTCAAACCTACATCTTATTTGAGGGGCATTTTCATGAGGAACCATGCTTTTCAGCTTACTGGCAATTTAACATGTAAAGTGAAGTGAAGGAGACAATGCAAAATTAGAAACTGTAAGTGACAGATTGTGTCACATATAGGATTGGCTTACAACAGCTGAACAACTCAGAACCACTTTTACTGATTTTGTCCTCAAAGTAAATACTCTCCAAACACAGATTTCTATTCTGCAAATGCAAGTTGAAGACCTAAAAATCAGAAATTGAAAGAACAATCTACATCTATATGGCCTACCTGAGAGATCTAACAGTACCGACCCTATTGTCTTCTTCCAATCCTTCCTTCATAAGCTAGTGAATAAACCAGAAATTCCATCACTCAATGGTCAACGAGCTCATTAACTAGTGCACTTGCCTACTGTTGCTTTTCCTTCCACCCAACCTAGAGAGATTTTCTTTACTTCCAACAATATACTGGTTTGATCAAAGTTCTTTCTGCAGCCAAATAGATGAAACTCATTTTGTGGTCAGATAGCAACATCTACTTCTCTCTGGACTATGCCAAGAGTACTGCAGATAGACGTAGAAACTTTCTGAGTATGAGACCAGCACTCCGTTCTCTTGGTGCTCGCTTCGGTTATTATATCCTTGCTTATTTAAAGTAGCTCATAAGAATAAAACAAGAACATATGAAGATCCCACCCATTTGAAGATTTTCTTGAGACCAGTACAATTGAGAACATGGATACTTCAAGACCTTATACATCTTAACTTGTTCCTATTATAAATTCAGTTTTTCCATGCATTGGCTCCATTCGCTATTGTTCTTTAAAGGGAACTAGTGGTTATTACATGGTATTGTTGTGTTAACAATTATACACCTCTTAATTTACTATTTTCATCCACTAGTTTATTTTTTCCTTGCAGGTGTTGTATTCCTGTCACTGCCTGTGCTTGTCCTCTGTTCATGTTTTACAGTCCTCCCTGCATTTTCCATGGAGTTAGGACATGCCATTCGTTCCATGTGGTTTCACCTCCCCAATCCTTTGTTGCAATGTCCTTAGGTATGTTGTTCTCTCACTTTACCTTTAATGCATTTCTTTCATTTCTTCACTTTTTATTGATTCTCAATTTTGTCTTTATTTTCTCCTCTCTCTTCTCACTGTGATATTTCCTTGTCTATCATATATTTCTTCAAAGCCTTTTCCTGACATTACTGAATCCCTATGTTCTTACAAGGTTCAAGTTAAATTCCCTTGATGTCATGTCTGATTAATACAATTGTTCTCTTATGACTTTGATAATTATATCTTGGAATATCTGAGGTTTAAATTCTCCAATTATACAGCAAAGAATTTGAACACATGTCAACTGTTGGCACGGACCTTGCACTTCTGTAAAGGTCTCATCTTACAGAAAAAAAGACTCTTTAAAATCAAAGAAGGGGTGGGTGGAGTTTTCTTCTCTCTGGCAAGTGGGAAAAAACTGGGTTTATAACTCTCTGCCATTGAGATACCAAGAGAAAGATACCGATGGAAGATGGTTGTTTATTAAACTGCTGAGCCATATAATTCCTGTTTCCCTTTTTAATGTTGATGGCCCCAAAGCTCCTGATGTTCAATTCTTGTCGAATATTACCCAGAAACATATCAACCCTCAGAAGACAACTTCATTTTTGCTGGAGACTGCAATCAAATTATTGATCCTTCCATTGATAGGAACTCTGCCTCCCATCACATTTTGAACAAATCACAATAATCATTTGCTCATACTATTCAGCAGACATTTAATTGATGCATGGAGATTATGCAACCTCAAGACAAGAAAATACACATATTTCCCTCCAGTCCAACACAAGCAATCGAAAATAGATTACATCTTTGTCTCACCTGGTTTGTCTCAAACTTGCCACTCAGCAGATATAGGCTCCATCCTAGTGTCTGATCACACCCCCGTTCCTGTGCAACTAGATATTCTCTTGAAATCCAACTTACCAAAAAGATAGCAGTTTAATAACTCACTTTTAATTTTTATTGACGTCTTTCATTAATATTTCCATTTTAATCAAATGAATGATATCACTTTTCATGCCATCTGGGACACCTTTAAAGAGCCTGTGATTTCATAATTAATTACATTTCTAGGAAACGGAAATTATCTTATACTGAAACAAAAGACATTTTTGCAAGAATTAAGAAACTAGAACACTTATACTACACTTCTAAATCAAAAAATGCCTCAGACAACTTATTAATGCTAAACTTCACTGTAATAAACTGTCTACTGACAATGCATCAACATCTTCTGAAATCTAGTACCAAATTTTATGGTGGCCAAAATAAATCTGGCAAATTGGTAGCAAACTATCTCAAAATTAAACAAAATAAATTGAAGATTAAATCCATCATAGAAAATCATCAGATCCCACAACATAAATATTCAGAAACTCTGCATGAAGTTCTTTAGTTTTACACATTATATAAACACCACAGGAATCACCACCTGAATCTGACATTATTCATTATTTCTCCTCTACTCAAATCTCCTTTAATTATGATCGTAATTTTACATCACTGTAATCATATGTTAAACAAACAGAACTTCATATTGCACAAAATTCACGCAAGAAAGACAAAGTTCCAGGCCCTGATGGCTTTACAGCTGGCAGACCACCGACAGGTAACCACTAACCTTGGAAGCGGGCTACAGCAGGAGCGATGAATGATGCTGCGTAACCCTATCCCCTATATGGAGCGACCTGTGAGTATATAGGTAACACTCAGCAGACAACACCACACTAGGGGAAAGGGAAAAAAGGGACAAAGGAAACAATAAAGGTGCAGCTGCGAAATCACACTGTGGGGTAGAGACGGGGAGTTGTAAACTTCACTCCTGTCCTGACGCTCCAGTTGTCCAGCCCTGTGTTCCGTTTCTACCATGCCGTACTTGCACATAGAAAACCACAAAATCCAAAAAGGAAACCATAAAAGAAACCACTTAGTATTTACAAGTCTGCACCCATCCTGCAGTATAACAGCTCCATCTATGGGAATGAATAGTGTACTTAGCGAGAGAAGATTCCTCTTTTTGTGGACGCTGCATATACCAGTCAGGATACCTTCAGACGCTTTTGCAGATGATTAATCCAAAAGTTGAACCACGCTGTTCTTGCGTGCTGATGTATTGGCAGAGGTCATCCAGCATAATGATGCAATCCTCTTAATGGCTCCGTGACGCTCTCCGGTGTCTTTGCTATACGCGAACAGAAAGCAAGAAATGACTCTAAAAAGTTAAACACTGGAGGAGACGGAATCCGAACCTTTCAGGCGGCTCACCAACAGGCTCCAGCGCGTTCATCAAAAACCCAAAGAACAACGGAATCCGAGCCTTTCAGGCGGCTCAGAAGTGTTTCAGCACTTCTAAACGCAAAAGGAAACAAGCATTGGCATAGCCAATAGGTCTCACCTTTGGGACCTTATAAGTGTTTAGCCATGCAACAGTTTGTGTTGTTGCACCAATGATATTGTGCTACATAACTAAATACTTATAAGGTCCCGAAGGCGAGACCTATTGGCTATGCCAATGCTTGTTTTTTAATTATCGCGAAAATGTTTAAAATCTCCGCAAACACGCGGAAATATCGTGAAGATGCGGAAGTTTTTTTCCCGCCCGTTCGCGGTATTTTCTGCGTGTTCACGGCTCGCCTACTTACCCATGCGGTTGCTTGCGGGTGCGGCCATCTTGTTTTCACTCCTCTCGCGGTGCATGATCGCGAGAAGAAAGACGTGATCGCGCGACGCATGACGTTACTGCGGGCGCGAACTGTCGCGAGACAGCGCAAATGGCTACCAACAATCCAACATCTCGTGGAGAACGCAACCGGATCGGGAAAACTTGTCGGCGAACGCGGGGATTCAGGTAAGGCGATCGCGCGCGTGCGAGAATGTATTATTTTACAGCGCGAGCAAGAACTAAAATTATCGCTAAGCTGCGGAATGCGGAAATTTTGACATTTTCGCGCTCTCCGCGGAATGTGAAAATGTCAAATTATCGCAATTTCCGCGAGCGGAACGGAAATTTAGCCCAGGCCTACTACATACATTTCATTATAACACATATAGATGCACACACACAGATAAAGACTATACATTTACATGTAGACTAGTGACGTGAAGTGGACCTACAAAAAACTATTTACATATCACACCACAATCTGTACATAACATATACATTTTACAACAAACATTTAAATACAGTGCAAAGTATTTTAAATATGATTCTGCCCAGCAAGAAATCCATCCAATTGTCTTAGTTGTTCTGGGTCAAATAGGAGAGCTTTTGTTCTGCCACAGTAAGCTGTTTCCTGCACGGGTCGGGTTCGATATCGCCAGGGGACGGAGGAGGCCGGACTTCACAATTAGTAGTAGCAAAAAGCAGAAGCAATGTCTTTTTGGAAGCCCTAATGAGCCATGGCTGGGTGGGCATCTTGGCAGATTTTTTTGTGCAGAAACTCACATCCGAAAAATGCACATACGCAACATTTGGGCGCACGTGAAAGGGAGGTGTTTAAAGAGAGATGCGGAAGAGTGCGTTTATCATCAACAACCCATTCTAGTAGAGTGTTTACGAGAGGGACACACTTTTTATTTATTCATTTATACATTGTAGTGGTGGTGTGTAGGTAAGGAGAGCCATATTATGGCCGTGTTTCCTGTGATGGAGTGGACCATGGGCCTTTTCTAAGGATTGGAAGGTCGAGCACCAGAGCTCCTGCATTTCACGATGGCCTCTGAGCAGCTTCAGTTTGTCCGCTAGGTAGTGAGGAGTGGATGCGTGTAGGACCATCTTGTATATGGTCCTGGATTTAATGGGCATCCAGCGAACAGTGAGCAGAATAGGTAGGATATGGGCAATGATTTTTGCCCATTTAGACAAACGCGCTCTGAGTGTAGGCCTGATTTCGGAGAAGAGAGATGGGTCTTGGAAAGACCAGTCAAGAGATACAGTAGTATGTTCTGGAGAGCCCTGTTATGATAAGCATTGGCAGCGCGGCAGTAAAAGTAACGCCGCACGGCCGTAAAAGCGAAAGTCATCGCGATCACTCTGAAAGCGAAAGTGATCGCGATGACGCGCTAAAGCACGCTAGGGATGCACGCGCGCATGTGCGCGTAACAGTAAGCTGGTTGCCACTTTGGTAGCACTTTTCAAAGCAGCTACTAAATGTCTCGGCCAGACCAGTGAATGCGCTGGATCAGGCGAGACCTAAAAAGCAGGCAAAATGAATTACACAAAGGAACCGAGCCTAGCAACAGCTCCAACATGCGCTTCAGCGCGATCAAATCACAGAGGTCAGAAACCACCAGGTGAATGCGCTTTGTCTGCAGAGCTTTTTCCACAGCTCAAGGCAGCAAGTTTGAATCAGAGGGAGAATCCTTTCCCCCAGCTTGAAGAAATACGATGTATGACAGAGTTCTGAGAGCAGCTAACGTAATTGACAAGCACCTGAGCAGCCTGTAGGCGGTGCTTAAATAGAGTGTGCGAGACAAAGCCAGGAGAGCCTCCCCACAGGATTGTTGGACATGTAGTGCAGCCCTACACACACATTCATTCGGACCCACACATACCATGCCTATATGTACCTTCGCCCTCTATCTGCGCCTAAGCGTGACAACAGCTGAATTCTTTACATATTTTTCCAAATTTCTTCTCCGTAAGCTTCACACCCTCGTAACTTGCTTCTCACATCTAATAAATCATCTATTTCCTTCTTAAAATGGCCTTATGAGTCTTATTCCTAAAGAGAGAAAGGACCCACATTACTGCAAGAATTACTGACCATTTCCCTTGTTTTCATCAATTATAAACTCTTTTCGAAAGTATTAGCTCTGTGATTAGAATTCTTTATCCCTGAACTTCTAGGTAAAATCAATCAGGCCTTGTTAAAGGAAGATATATAACTGATAACACTCACCTAATGTTTGATTTTTTTCTAAATCCACTCACATACCTGAACTCCTAATGGCTATTTCCTAAGATGCTGAAAAAGCTTCTGGTAGGGTGCACTGGCCTTTCATGTTCAACACTCTTAAATCGTTTGGTTTTCGTCTGAAAATTATCTGTTTAGCATACCTCCTATATTCAACTTCTCAAGTGGCCATTTTTGCAAATAGAGTAACTTATTCAATTTTTACTTTGGATAGAGGAGATTGACAAGGTTCTTCCCTCTCACATTTTCTTTATAATTAGGCACTAGAACCTTTTCTATCTCGATTACAACACAACCAAGATCTCCATGTACTTACTTTTAGAAATCAACAGATTAAATTGCCAGCATAGGCTGATGATATCTTATTGTTCATATCACCATCTTAATCGCCACTTTCTACTTTTTTTAGATGAAGTCGCATCTTATGCTCTTGTGTCTGGATATAAATCAAATAATAATAAATGCAAGATTTTACCACTAAATGAATTCACTTTTAACCAAGACTTTTATCTTCTAATTTCATATGGAATTTGCAACAAATTAAATATTTTGGTCTACGGTTCACTCAATCTATTAAGACTTCCATACCATTAAATTTAAAAGAATGAATACATAAGATAAATTCTTTGATTAGTTGATGGCACCTGTTACACCTTTCATGGCTGGGTCGTCTCATACTATCAAGATGATGTTAGTACCCATTACTCTATACACTATTTCTAACATTCCATTAGCCATTCCTCTTACATTTAAAAAAATTAATACTACACTTTCTTCGTTCCTTTGGAACAATAAGAAACCCATATGGCTTTACTGAAACTAAAACATTCTAAATCTGATGGTGCTGTAAATTTTCCTTATTTCTCTAAATATCACACAGCTTTTATGCTGGAACAGTCTGCATATTGAGTTTTAGATTCCCCATGCTATCACCCATTATGGGTTGATTTGAGGAAGCCTTTTTATCATCTTTCTCTTTTCAAGAATATTTGACTTTTACATGAAAACCACAACCTCTTTCCACTCCTATTCTTAAATTCTCTAGTAAACTACATGATCCTATCCTATCCTACTCTCCCATAGACATTCACAAATTCCTTAAGTCTACTGTTCTGCACAATAATTCTATACAAATTAATAACAAACCTACCCATTAGAAAACATGGAGAGCAAGAGTTTTAATTTGTGTACTACAACTTTTAGTTCGAAGTTCTCTTATATACTTTATGCAAGCTCAAACTCTTTAAGGTTTCCCACCTTCATATCATAATAAATTTCATGTCTTATGAGACACCATGGGGCCGATTCCGATCCTGGAAAAATATTCCCTGTACGAAACGTATCTGGATTTTTTACCGTACGAATCGTACAAGTCCCGTACAAACTGGCAAGTACGATTCGTATGTGAAAAAGTCCATACGAATCGCATTGGGTAAATTCCCCGACACGTCCTCGGGTCGGAAAAGGTGTCCGACACGTCCCCGGACATTTTTACGTACGAATCTGAAAACTGAAGTCCGAGCGCGCAAGTACGATTCGTACCGTCCGTCCGATTGTACAACCGTATGGTAAAAAGACCGTCCGGAGCAAACTCCTATAGCAACCATGGAGACGTCCTAACAGGTGCCCGGTATGCGCCGAACACCCCCCCCCAGCCCCCTGTATGTACGCGCCGTCCCACCCCCAGCCCCGCGGATGGACGCGCCGTACCCAAAGCCCCCACCGCGGATGGACACGTCGTACCCCCAGCCCCCCCACGGATGGGCGCGCCGTACTTTCCCCAGCCCCCCCGTGTGTTCGGCACGGACCCCCACCCCCGTAGGTACGGTGCGGACCCCCACTCGTGTATGTATGGCACGTACCCCCACCCGTGTATGTACGGCGCGTACCCCCACCTGTGTATGTATGGCGCGGACCCCCACCCCCATAGGTACGGCGCGGACCCCCACTCGTGTATGTGCAGTGCGGACCCCTACCCGTGTATGTATGGCGCGTCCCCCCACCCGTGTATGTACGGCGCGTACCCCACCCGTGTATGTACGGCACGTACCCCCACCCGTGTATGTACGGCGCGGACCCCCACCCATGTATGTACGGCACGTACCCCCACCCGTGTATGTACGGCACGTACCCCCACCCGTGTATGTATGGCGCGTACCCCCACCCGTGTATGTACGGTGCATACCCCCACCCGTGTATGTATGGCGCGGACCCCCACCCCCGTAGGTACGGCACGGACCCCCACCCATGTATGTAAGGCGCGGACCCCCACCCGTGTATGTACGGCGCATACCCCTACCCGTGTATGTACGGCGCGGACCCCCACCTGTGTATGTACGGCGCGTACCCCCACCCGTGTATGTACGGCGCAGACCCCCACCCGTGTATGTACGGCGCGGACACCCACCCATGTATGTACGGCACGTACCCCCACCCGTGTATGTATGGCGCATACCCCCACCCGTGTATGTACGGCGCGGACCCCCGCGGGTGGGGGTACCTGCCGTACATACAGGGGTGGGGGTACGCGCTGTACATACACGGGTGGGGGTACGCGCCGTACATACACAGGTGGGGGTCCGCACCCTACATACACAGGTGGGGGTCCGCACCGTACCTACGGGGGTGGGGGTATGCGCCGTACATACACCGGTGGGGGTACGCGTCGTACATACACGGGTGGGGGTCTGCGCTGTACATACACGGGTGGGGGTCCGCACCGTACCTATGAGGGTGGGGGTACGTGCCGAACATACACGGGTGGGGGTACGCACCGTACATACACGGGTGGGGGTCTGCACCGTACCTACGGGGGTGGGGGTCCGCGCCGTACACACGGGAGGGCTGGGGGGCTACGGCACGTCCATCCATGGGGGTGCTGGGGGTACGGCAGGTCCATCCGCAGGGGGGCTGGGGGTACGGCATGACCATCCGCGGGGGGGCTGGGGGTACAGCACGTCCATCCGCGGGGGCTGGGGGTACGGTGCATCCATCCGCGGGGCTGGGGGGGACGGTGCGTACATACGGGGGGCTGGTGGGGACGGCGCGTACATACGGGGGGCTGGGGGGGGACGGCGCGTACCGGGCCCCCTCTTCCGCTCGCATCGCGGCGTACTTCGCTTTTCCGGCACTTTTTGGGTGCCGTAAAAATATTGTCGTCCGGACTGCTGTCGGTACGAATCGTACTTGCTGGGACGTAAAAACATGCCTAACTCCGTCCGGACGTCTCGTCCGCGGTATCCCGGATCACATTCATATGTATTTTGCTGTCGGTCGGTGTTTTTTCCGACTCGTACGGAAATGGTGTTTCCATACGAATCGTACTTGCACGATTGTATGGTGTTTTTACCGGGTACGAGTCAGATGGAGAAAAGGCTCCGACCGACGGTTCGTACCCGGTTTTTCCAGGATCGGAATCAGCCCCCATGTCTACCACATGTATTCATTTCTAATCTAGCACCCAATCTACTCCCCCATCTACTAAATGTTTGGGAGATCTCTTACTTACACTCTAAAAAGCCTCACTATTTATTCTCATTTGCCATGCATTCCCCCTGATAGAAATACAACTGATACAGAATTATCTTGGGAAAATTATCTAGGAATTACATGGCCTGTTTCAATGTGAAAAGAATAATTGGACAAAACATAGAAAATCTTCCCAGGCAGTAAACACTACCCAAACACTCATCTATATTTTCAATAGACTCTTACTACCTCCCTCAATTCTACACAGAATTTACCCAGAACATTCCAAAATGTGCTGGTCATGCTCCTTAAAACATGCTGATCTCAAAAACGTACTTTTCACATGTTCTTTTGTTCCTACTTTGTGGTTACAGATATGGAATCAAATTAATTTAGCTTTCTAATCCAAGGTACCTTTCTCCATTACTAAGATGTTTCTAGGAAGTTTATCTGCTGACTAGATACATATTTCAAAATATTTACTAATATTTGATTTATTATGGGCAGTAGCATATAGCAGAAAATTGGAAGGACCTTACCCAATTATCTTTTCATGAGTGGTGGTATGCTATATGCCATAAACATGGACTGGATACTGCATATAAGCATACTTTGTCACTAGTATTAGTCACTAATATTAGATCTTATGTACCCCAGTCACTACCTATGTGGATAACTTTGCACAGCTTTCTTTTGCCCATCGCCCTAATGAAGAAGACGTTCTCTGACCCCCTTGACTTCCCCCTTTATAGTATTATCAACGCTTGTTCTCAACAATGTATTCATTTTTATTCAACTTCTTCATGTAATTATCAGATTATGGATATTGTTTCACTTAGCTTTAGAATGTCATATTGTCCTCAGTCCCACTGTATTTCTATTTTGGATAACATGCATTTTCGAATTGTATTTTGTTTAACAATAATAAACTCACTTTTCAAACATAAATATACAATTTGATTCAATTAGGAACTTCTCTCTGTTAAGTTATTTCTATAACAGGATACAAGTTCTACATAGCAACATTTGTTATTATGCAACACCAGGGAACATATTTAGTATGTGTTTTTGCACTATTGTTCATGATGTAGGCATAGTGATAGAAGATCTTCATCTAGTCCTGGATTGAGTATTGTTGATAAGGTGTACAGTACTATAAAGAGCTGCTTGCCTATGATGTTTTGCACGCACTCTTGATAACATCTGAAAGTGTTTTGATTTTATTAATTTTAAAACTTTGTTGTATAATTATCATCCTACCTCACAAAATTTGTTGCAGATGTATGTGTACAATATACATTAAACCCAGATACAATATATACAGTGGTATTTTTTATAAAGTGATATGTATATATACCCGTAGCACTAAGCAAATAAAATAAAAGTTGAATACATACGTTTTTCAATGGCCCTTATTGCAGATCACAATTGTAATAGACATGAAAGCATATATCCACAATTTAGTACTAAAGCATTTTTAAAAATATTCCATATTCATGTATTAAAGTAGTAATTGAAGAACAAAAAAATGACTATTTAAAAAAAATTATACACTCCATTTTACTAAAATATATAAATTGAAATATAAACTGCTTCATTTCAAAGGTGCAACCATTTCTGATGAACATTCTTTGCCTCAGGTTCTTAATGTTACATATTGCCACCACCCCTACTCTCTCTTGAAAGATGAAATTTCATGTTCATGGATGATTTGGTATCCACTCTGAAATGCAATGAGAATGTGACAGGGTTAACAAAATAGGCATCACGTAGCTCTTCGTGAAGACATAGAACATCTTCTCTACCTGTGGATGTTTAATACCGAGTCACAAAACACAGCAGGACATAGCTGAAGAGCTGAAAAGGTCATTGAGACACTCCAAGAGAAGCGAGACGGAGTCCACAGAAACCAAACAAGTAAATCAGTGATCAATCAAAACTATGCATATTTGAATTCATGGCTTGGATGAGTCCTTATGCTCCAAATGGAGTATAATACCTCACTCACAAAACCAATTAGTCCGGTGCTCCAGGTATATAACATGAAAGTGGTTAGCTCAGCCCTCCATGGAGCAGAACTATGGGGGTGTGAGAACCTCACAAGACTTACCATAGTAGAAAATGGGTTCCTATGTAAGATTACTACCCTCCCTCAAAGTACCCCAATGTGTCCCCTACATTACGATCTTGGGAGAAAGCCCTTGGCTGATATTGCAAAACTACGTCCACTACTATACTGGCGCAGATTATGACCAACACCTGAATTGATATCGTATGCTGCAGGCTTTATGGATATAATAAAGGATGATAACTTCCATCAAATTAAATGGTTACGAGAGGTTAGAGACACCCTAAAAAGTATTGACCTGACAACACTATGGCATGATCCAGGCACTGCTCACTTCCCCCCAAAATAATTCCTAAAAGAAAAATATTGGGAGATGGTAATGCACAAAACCCTGAGATCTAGCGAGTCATCATCGCTTACAGAAATTTTTCTGGAAATAAAATACATCCCGAGACTAGAACATTACTGGTAAACAATAAGTAAGCCATACAATCGAAAGTTATATTTCCAGATTAGGGAGGGCTCATTGCCTTTAAGAGATTTCACTGCCAGATGGGCTAAACCAGGCGATAACAAGCGTCCAATATGTCAGGTACATGTGGAGTCGGTGGTACATTTACTGTTTGCTTGTCCAGCATATACTGCCCCATGACGCGCATTGCTGGTACCCATTTGTAAAAGGTTGTGCACTAGAAGAAGTGAAGAAGCTGAAAGAATTTTACATACTGATACGTCAACTCCCATTATTGTAGCAGTTGCAAAATTCCTAGGGTGGTCATGGGCCATAAGATCGAATTTTATATCCATATAATAAGGGGATATCCGCCACTGCACGTTTTGCACATGTACCAGGTGATTTATAGCCATATATCTTTTTTAGTGTTTAGACTTTTTATTGAAACCTAGCTTTTTATGATGATCTGATGTAATTTCCACAAGCACGTTTTCTAATCAAGCCTGGCGTTGTGTGTAATGAAATATTTTTGTATCATGCTTTTATGGCTGAATTGTCTAATAAAGCTTGTTTGGATTGGATTGGAGTCCTTAGTCCTTACGCAACATTTCATTACAGCTTAATGTTAAGGCCAAGGGTGATGATACAATAGCATGTTTCTGTTAAATTCATATCACTCTTAATAAGATGAAAGACTTCATACAATCCTTAAAAATAGGCATTGAAAAGAAGATGCTGGAGCCTGTTACAGACCTCCGTAATAAGTTAAGGCTCCTTGTACAGTTTGAACAATTGCTTGCCAGAGATGTTGCAGCAGTTTGCAATCAGTTTGCTGACATAGCTGTTGTTAGACCTGTCAGCCCTTTGGGTGGTCCCTCCTCATCATTATTTATTTTGTCCCACTTTTGCCTCAAACCCTGTTTGAATTTTTCCTTTTTGGGAACCACCAGACTTTTTCGTGTTGCTGCAGATTCAGGGAGCCATTTTAGCTACCCCTGAAACTTCTGTCTGAGGGCCTGGAGCACAAGATGGTGGCCACCTGTGACATCACCAGCATCCACTGGAACCTACCAGCACCTTCCAGAACATTCCAGGAGATTCCAGAACTCTGTGACAGTTGGAGACCGTTTAGAATGTTGGGAGGATAAGAGAGGCAGTTGGCAGTTGGAGCTGGCAGTTGGCACCTGACTGGTGAAGAGAGAGGAGCACAACAGTGAAGGAGGAAGGAGTGAAGCAGCAGGGGTGGAAACTTGTGCCTGGAGTGGGGTCCATAAACCCACCCTTGATACTTGTCCCTACTGATGGATCCCAGCCTATAGCCCTGTGTGGGAAGAAGACAGAAGAAACTTATCCTAAGGACCTGGACAGCAGGAACAGGCCTTAGAACCAAGAAAACAGCAAGATTCTGACCTGAGAACTGGTTTCCCTGGAGTCCGGCGTCGAGTAGCCTGAAGACCTGGAGCCCGAGGTGGAGAAGCGGCGCTGACTGAAGTAGCAGACGTCGTACCCGGAGCCGCCTGAGGTCGTGAGAGGGCGCCGACGGAGGTCGTGAGGAATACCAGAGGTCGAGGAGGAAGTGAACCGAGGTCGAGCGAGCGGCGTCATCGGAGGAGTGAAGTCCGCCCTCCGGAGTCGTCGGAGACCGAGGTAGAGGAGCACCGGAGGTCGGGAGTGAGGATCGCACTCCGGAGTCGCCCGGAGCCTGTGAGGAGGAGCACCGGAGGTCGGGGGTGAGGATCGCACCCCGGAGTCGCCGGAAGTCGACATCGAGGCCAGGCCGGCCGACGTCATCGGAGCCGAGAGCGCCATCGGACCGGAGCCGCCCGAAGTCGACATCGTGAAGAGACTGCCCGACGCCGTCGAATCGGAGGTCGAGATCGAACCGAGGCCACCGACATCGGACCGGAACCGCCTGCCGGCGTCGTCAAAGAACTGACATTGTGCCGAGGCCGCCGAGACCGAACCGGAACCGCCTCACGGCGTCGACACGACTCCAGCGGCGTCGGAACATCAGAAAAAGGGCAGTAAGTGGAGTAGAGGGCGCCTAAGGCCCTGTGGAGACCTGAGAGACTGCTCTAAGGGGCTAGGGAGGTGCTGAAACCCACCTGACTGTGCCTGGGGTGAACTGGGACTAACCTAGAGAGGTTGTGTGGAGAGAGAAAGCCAGGGCACTGGTATACCCCCCTTGGATCTACCTCAGATTAGGCCTCAGCCTTGTCCCAGCCAGGGAGTAGCCCCCCTCAAGCCTTCCACAACCCTACAAGCTGTGCCTGGGCCATATCAGCCCTTAAGAATTGAAGTGTCATCTGATTATATGAGGGTTGCTGTATACTTTTAATTATTTATTGGGGGTACTGTATTTATTGAGTTTTTACCTATTTATTGCTGCACTATATTTATAGGTCCACAGGACTTGTTGGTGTACAATATTTATTGGTACAGTATTTATTGCCTCAAAGTATTTAATTGTCTGTATATATTGCACTTGTATTTATGCCCTGTTATTTATGATCACCCCTATTTATTTCATCAAACAGCCAATATTTATTTGACCTGCACTAATTGAAACTTGTATATTGTGATTGACCTATTTATTTTCCCAATCAGCAACTAAGAGAAAAAGATAAAGAAGAATATTTTCATAATTTTTACGGTGTAGAGTCGTTTTTGGAACGGATGCACGCATGGTTATTGTATGGGTATATTGTATGCTTAGCACTGCGCCTGTTTCCTGACCACTCGAGCCAAGCTACCACAGTGTGTTCGGGGAGTCCACCACCACCCTGCGGAGTGGGAGTGGGCGTTTCCAACATAAATTGGTGGCAGCGGTGGGATAGAGCTGTGCCTACATATACTCAACAATAACTGTGGGTAGTCCATAGGCCTACACCGGGAGTTTTCTCAAGAGCGGCCTTCCTAATTGTGGGTTTTTGTTTTTTCCAAATTTACTCTGGTGGTGGGAGGAGGTATTACTAAAGGTACCCCCCTACATTGCTACTGCACAAAACCTGTCCTCTAACCTGAGTGGGCAAGATGGAGTTTGTACTAGAGAATCTAGAAACGTACACTGTGGCCCAACTCAGGGAGTTTTGCCAGCGGGAGGGGGTGTACTGTCCCCCAGGAGCAAAGAAGGGTGCACTCCAAACCAGCTTAAGGGCTTGGGGGGAGGCACGCCGAGAAAGCAAGGCTGAGGAGGAAGACAGGGATGGAGAGCCTGACCCCGAGGGGGCTGAGATGTACCAACCTGAGGTGGGGAACCTGTCAGCAGGGCCCAGGACACTTTCTAGGAAGGGCAGCACTGTCTCTAGTGGGGGCTTATCCGAAGTGGAGTTAGCAGATCGGAGGGAGAAAAGACAGCTCACATGGGACTTAGCAAAGCTGGAGAAGGAGAAGGAGGAACAGAGGTTGGCTCATGAGACGGAGAAAGAGAAGATGGCTCATGAGATAAGACTGAAAGAGATAGAGCTTCAGATCCTAAGAATTGGAGCACCAACTGTTCCTAATGGTGGCAGCCAAATCCAAGAGTCCACCAGGGAACCCAAACCTTACCTGCCAAAGGACATAGTAGCTAGCTATGGGGCGGGTGACGACATCGCCAAGTGGCTAGCAGCCTATGAGGTCTCGTTGAGGGCCCATGGGGTTCCAGTGAAGTACTGGGGAGGGGGATTGTATAAGTACATGCCTCCAGCTGGTAGGGATGCTTTATTGGCCCTCGAAGAGGATGAGCAGACCCACTACCCCACCATGAAACTGGCGCTCATCAGAAAGTTTGGACTAACACCTGAAAAGTACAGACAGAAGTTCAGGGGTAGTCACAAGCTGGGCACACAGAATTGGGTGGACTTCCTGGACTATGCAAAGAAGGCACTGGAAGGTTGGATTCAGGGCAGTGAAGTAAGGAACTACGAGGAGCTGTTTGACCTAGTACTGAAGGAACACCTACTCGAGAAATGTTTCCCTGAACTGCGGCAACACCTGGTGGATAGCAAGCTGACCAGCCCCCGGAAGCTTGCTGAGGAGGCGGACATTTGGGCTAGTACCCGGGTGTCCACAAGGGGGACTGGAGGGGATACTCAAAAGGCCGGACAGGGCGCCCCCCAGAAGAAAGAAGGAGGGGAAAAGAAAAAGGAGTTCTCCAAAGGCCCCCAAAATAACTTCCAAGGGAAGGGAACAGGATTCACCTCTAAGGCTAACCCACCCAGAAACCCTAATCCTGGCCAGAGTCAGCAGCCAAGGGTTGTCCATTGCTACGAGTGCGGTGGCGTTGGACACTATAAAGGAGATCCGAAGTGTCAGAAACGATCACCCCCTCCCACTGGAGGAAAGACCCCCGGAGTAGCTAGTGTAGTGCTCGGGGAGGAGATGCCCTTAACTAAGGGAAGGGAGTGGGCGGGTGTCACTTTAGTGTCCCTGGGAGAACGGGAGATGGTTCCCAAGATCCAGGTGCCCGCAAATACCGCAAAGTATGGGCAGTGGATCACCATCAACGGCCAAAGAGGGGAGGCTCTGAGAGACACAGGAGCCAGTATGACTATGGTGCGTAGCCAGCTGGTGTCTCCAGAGCAGGTAATTCCCGATGTACTCCACCCAGCCGCGATGGCTGACGGCAGAACAGGTCACTATCCAGTGGCCGAGGTTCCCTTTGAATGGGGGGGGGTTGCAGGTTCACTTCGAGTTGCCGTAAGCCCTGCCGTGCCAGTCGATTGTCTGCTGGGCAATGACATGGAGCACAACGCTTGGAAGGAGGTGGAATACCGGACTCACACCGAGATGCTGGGTACACCTGACTGGGCCTGTGTTAGCACAAGGTCCGCGACTACCCGAAGAGGGAGTTCATTCCGGCTGGAGCCTGGAACAAAGGCCCAGCCAGCTGCCAGTCAAGAGAAGAACCGAGGACAGGAGGAGCCTGCCTCGGCGTCTCCACCCCGTAAGACGGATAGGCCACCGGAGGTGGTGGACCAGGAGTCTGCGGAGGGGGACGTTACAAACCTGGAGGACCTACCCATCCCGGCCGAGTGGCACGTGGAGGGAGGCCCGTCCAGGGAGGAATTCTGCCAGGGCCAGAGGGAGTGCCCTACCCTTGAGGGGCTGAGGCGACAGGCCGAAGCCCAGGCAGCAGGGAACGTTGAAGGGAACTACAGTGTTTACTGGGAGGATGGCCTCCTCTACAGTGAACCCAAGGCACCCCTACATGGATCGTCACGAGCCTTGGTAGTTCCTCAACGTTATCGAGCCTTCCTTTTAGAGTTGGCTCACGAGATACCATTGGCAGGACACCTGGGGCAAGACAAGACCTTCGCCCGTCTTGTCCCACACTTTTATTGGCCTCAGATGAAAGTGTCGTCCGATACCTACTGCCGGACATGTGTGTCTTGCCAAGCCAGTGGGAAAACAGGGGTGAAGCTGAAAGCTCCCCTGGAACCACTCCCTGTCGTTAGCACCCCCTTTGAAAGGGTGGGCATCGACATTGTGGGTCCATTAGATCCACCAACTACAGCTGGTCACAGGTTTATCCTGGTTCTGGTGGATCATGCCACACGGTACCCAGAGGCAATACCTCTGAGGACCATAACAGCACCTGTTGTGGCTAGGGCCCTGATGGGAATCTTTACCCGAGTGGGTTTTCCCAAGGAAGTTGTGTCCGACAGGGGGACCAACTTCATGTCAGCATATATGCGGGCAATGTGGAAGGAGTGTGGAGTGACCTACCGGTTCACAACTCCTTACCACCCCCAGACCAATGGTCTAGTGGAAAGGTTTAACAAAACCTTAAAAGGCATGATCAGAAGTCTGCCTGAAAGCCTGCGGAGGAAATGGGACGTCCTCCTACCCTGTTTACTTTTTTCCTACAGGGAAGTGCCACAGAAGGGAGTGGGCTTCAGCCCCTTCGAGCTTCTGTATGGGCACCCTGTACGCGGACCTCTTAACCTGGTGAGAGACGGCTGGGAAAGAACTCCCAGAAAGCTCCCCCAGGATGTGGTGAGCTACATGCTGGCCTTCCGGAGCCAAATGGCTAAGTTGTGGAAGCAAGCTTCTGACAACTTGGAAGCCAGCCAAGCAGTAATGAAGGCGTGGTATGACCACAACGCTCACCCGGTGGAGTTGGAGCCTGGCCAGAAGGTGTGGGTGATCGAACCAGGAGAGCTTAGTGCCCTCCAGGATCGCTGGTCAGGACCCTTTGAGGTGTTGGAGAAGAAGGGTAAGGCTACCTACTTGGTGGACCTGAAGACCCCTCGTCAGCCCCTGCGGGTGCTGCATGCCAACCGCCTCAAACCCCACCACGAGAGGCCCGAAGTCATCTTGATGATGGTGACTGACGGAGGAGAGGACGTGGAAAGCGAGCCTCTCCCTGATCTGTTTGCGTCTCAGGAAAAGGATGGGTCGGTGGAGGGAGTGATTCTCTCCCCATCTCTAACTCCTGAACAGCAGGAGGACTGTCGCCAGGCCCTGGGGCAGTACTCTGCGTTGTTCTCCCTTGTCCCGGGTAGGACTCACCTGTGCGTCCATGACGTGGACACAGGAGACAGCCCACCTGTGAAGTCCAAGATCTACCGGATGTCAGACAAGGTGAAGGCCAGCATTCATAGTGAGGTCACTAAGATGCTGGAGCTAGGAGTGATTGAACCTTCTAGCAGCCCCTGGTCCAGTCCGGTGGTGTTAGTACCAAAAGCTGCACCACCGGGTGCCCAACCAGAACTGAGGTTCTGTGTGGACTACCGGGGACTGAATTCAGTGACAAAAACTGATGCTCATCCGATCCCTAGGGCGGATGAATTGATTGACCGGCTGGGAGCTGCCCAATATTTAAGTACCTTTGACCTTACTTCAGGGTACTGGCAGATCTCTTTGACTGATGGAGCAAGGGAAAGGTCAGCCTTCTCCACGCCCAATGGCCACTACCAGTTCTGTGTGATGCCCTTTGGGCTCAAGAACGCACCTGCCACGTTTCAGCGCCTGGTAAACCAGATCCTCACCGGAATGGAGAGTTTCTCTGCTGCTTATCTGGATGACATAGCCGTCTTCAGTAACAGCTGGGAGGATCACTTGCGTCACCTGCAAGCTGTTCTCCAGGCCCTGAGACAAGCTGGATTGACGATCAAGGCCAGCAAGTGCCAGATCGGGCAGGGGTCGGTAGTGTACCTTGGACACTTGGTGGGTAGGGGAGCGGTGCAACCCCTCCAGGCGAAGATCGAGGCCATCATGGCCTGGGAACCCCCCAAGACACAGACTGAGGTCCGAGCATTTTTGGGCCTCACGGGATATTACCGCCGCTTCGTGAAGGGGTACGGTACCATCGTAGCCCCCCTCACGGAGCTCACGTCCAAGAAACAACCTCGACGGGTAGTCTGGACGGAGGCTTGTCAGCAAGCCTTTGAGAGATTGAAGAAAGCCATGTGCGAGGCCCCGGTCTTAAGGGCCCCAGACTTTTCCAAGAAGTTCATTGTCCAGACAGATGCATCAGAACATGGCATTGGGGCAGTGTTATCGCAACTCAACGAAGAGGGTCTGGATCAACCCGTGGTCTTCCTATCCCGGAGACTACTTCCCAGGGAACAGAAGTGGAGTGCAATAGAGCGTGAAGCCTTTGCAGTGGTATGGGCTCTGAAGAAGTTGCGGCCATACCTGTTTGGCTCGCACTTCCTAGTTCAGACCGACCACCGACCCCTTCGTTGGCTGATGCAAATGAAGGGGGAGAATCCCAAGTTGTTGAGGTGGTCTATTTCCCTACAGGGGATGGACTTTCAGGTGGAACATCGGCCTGGAGTGGACCACGCCAATGCAGACGGTCTCTCAAGGTATTTCCGCCTTAGTGATGAGAACTCCCAAGGGGTTGGGTAGCTCTCCCCACTTTCAGCTGGGGGGGACGCGTGTTAGACCTGTCAGCCCTTTGGGTGGTCCCTCCTCATCATTATTTATTTTGTCCCACTTTTGCCTCAAACCCTGTTTGAATTTTTCCTTTTTGGGAACCACCAGACTTTTTCGTGTTGCTGCAGATTCAGGGAGCCATTTTAGCTACCCCTGAAACTTCTGTCTGAGGGCCTGGAGCACAAGATGGTGGCCACCTGTGACATCACCAGCATCCACTGGAACCTACCAGCACCTTCCAGAACATTCCAGGAGATTCCAGAACTCTGTGACAGTTGGAGACCGTTTAGAATGTTGGGAGGATAAGAGAGGCAGTTGGCAGTTGGAGCTGGCAGTTGGCACCTGACTGGTGAAGAGAGAGGAGCACAACAGTGAAGGAGGAAGGAGTGAAGCAGCAGGGGTGGAAACTTGTGCCTGGAGTGGGGTCCATAAACCCACCCTTGATACTTGTCCCTACTGATGGATCCCAGCCTATAGCCCTGTGTGGGAAGAAGACAGAAGAAACTTATCCTAAGGACCTGGACAGCAGGAACAGGCCTTAGAACCAAGAAAACAGCAAGATTCTGACCTGAGAACTGGTTTCCCTGGAGTCCGGCGTCGAGTAGCCTGAAGACCTGGAGCCCGAGGTGGAGAAGCGGCGCTGACTGAAGTAGCAGACGTCGTACCCGGAGCCGCCTGAGGTCGTGAGAGGGCGCCGACGGAGGTCGTGAGGAATACCAGAGGTCGAGGAGGAAGTGAACCGAGGTCGAGCGAGCGGCGTCATCGGAGGAGTGAAGTCCGCCCTCCGGAGTCGTCGGAGACCGAGGTAGAGGAGCACCGGAGGTCGGGAGTGAGGATCGCACTCCGGAGTCGCCCGGAGCCTGTGAGGAGGAGCACCGGAGGTCGGGGGTGAGGATCGCACCCCGGAGTCGCCGGAAGTCGACATCGAGGCCAGGCCGGCCGACGTCATCGGAGCCGAGAGCGCCATCGGACCGGAGCCGCCCGAAGTCGACATCGTGAAGAGACTGCCCGACGCCGTCGAATCGGAGGTCGAGATCGAACCGAGGCCACCGACATCGGACCGGAACCGCCTGCCGGCGTCGTCAAAGAACTGACATTGTGCCGAGGCCGCCGAGACCGAACCGGAACCGCCTCACGGCGTCGACACGACTCCAGCGGCGTCGGAACATCAGAAAAAGGGCAGTAAGTGGAGTAGAGGGCGCCTAAGGCCCTGTGGAGACCTGAGAGACTGCTCTAAGGGGCTAGGGAGGTGCTGAAACCCCCCTGACTGTGCCTGGGGTGAACTGGGACTAACCTAGAGAGGTTGTGTGGAGAGAGAAAGCCAGGGCACTGGTATACCCCCCTTGGATCTACCTCAGATTAGGCCTCAGCCTTGTCCCAGCCAGGGAGTAGCCCCCCTCAAGCCTTCCACAACCCTACAAGCTGTGCCTGGGCCATATCAGCCCTTAAGAATTGAAGTGTCATCTGATTATATGAGGGTTGCTGTATACTTTTAATTATTTATTGGGGGTACTGTATTTATTGAGTTTTTACCTATTTATTGCTGCACTATATTTATAGGTCCACAGGACTTGTTGGTGTACAATATTTATTGGTACAGTATTTATTGCCTCAAAGTATTTAATTGTCTGTATATATTGCACTTGTATTTATGCCCTGTTATTTATGATCACCCCTATTTATTTCATCAAACAGCCAATATTTATTTGACCTGCACTAATTGAAACTTGTATATTGTGATTGACCTATTTATTTTCCCAATCAGCAACTAAGAGAAAAAGATAAAGAAGAATATTTTCATAATTTTTACGGTGTAGAGTCGTTTTTGGAACGGATGCACGCATGGTTATTGTATGGGTATATTGTATGCTTAGCACTGCGCCTGTTTCCTGACCACTCGAGCCAAGCTACCACAGTGTGTTCGGGGAGTCCACCACCACCCTGCGGAGTGGGAGTGGGCGTTTCCAACAGCTGTCCTAACTTCTCCTACATTCTTCATGTGTAAATGAGCCACATTTTCTTAAATCAAACTACAGTTGTTCAGGTTCATAAAATCCCACTGACATTGTAAAGGATACCTTTCAAGAATGCAACATTCTTGACGTTTAGGAGTTTTCATCTGTCAAAGTTTTATTTCTCACATAATTTTTGGGAAGGTAGTTGTAATAAATCTCCACCTCCTACTTACTTCACCTCAGTTTCTGAATGTTCTTATTTATATTACAAAAAATCAATTGCTTTCAATAAAGGTATGACGCATATTAAAAATCAATTTTTTATTATCTATTTTGTGGTCAATTATTAAACTTTAAACATTAGTCATAAATATAACAAAAATATATTTGAGCCACCGCCATAATTTATAACAATGTTAGAAATGAAAATGAAATATAATTGTACGTTTTATCATATAAACATAGCAATAAGCATAACTGTAATGTTGCATAATTTAAGTATTTACTAAAGAAATAATAAATATATTGTGGAAATTTGAATCTTTGAATTACATGAATTATCTGCTTGTTGACAGGCCCAAGAACTGCAAATATATGTAGCTGAAAGAGCCACCTTTGTAAAGCCAAGACTGTGTTATTTCCAGGGGTTAATCTTCTGGTGATTTAATCTGCAAGTACAATAGCTAAGCATGGGGTTCTCTACCATAGAACAGGAATTGTGTCTGTTGTTAATTCTGCACCAATGCTTTGCCAAATAGTCATACCTAAATATATTTAAAAAATCATTTTGTGGTCCCTTGGTTAAGTGTCACTCTATCCTTGTTCATAATACGTCTTACCCTGGTAGACATGAAAACATTAACCTTCAGGTATATGTAGTACATATTTTAGACTTAGGGCCTTATGTATTTATTTATTCATTTATTTTAATCTTATAAGGCACACAGCTACAACAAAGGTTTCCCAGTGCCGCTGGACAGAAAAAGGAGAAAAACAACCAAAATGATCTGCAATTTATTGGTTAAACAATCAAGTTTTTAAATGTTTACGAAAATTGCTGAAAATAGTTTCATTCCTGAGAAATAGGGGAAGGGAAATCCACAAATGAGGACCCAGGTAAGCAAAAGACTGACCTCCCATTTGAGACAGTCTAATCTTAGGAACTGAAAACTTAGCCTGGGTAAAAGAGCGGAGAGAACGTGAAGGTGTATAAGGATGGACAATGGCCCTTAGATATTGAGGGGCACTACCAGACTTCACTTTAAACATTTAGCTCAGGGTTTTGAACTTCACACGATTCTCAACCCTGAGCCATTGAAGCTCACGAAGGGAGCTTGAAACAGAGGCCATTCTCGGGATCTGACAGAGCAACCAGGCCGCCGCGTTCTGCACCACTTGAAATCTGCGTATCACATCCTTCTTGGCTCCTAAGTACAGGATGTTGCCGTTGTCCAGTCTAGATGTAATGGGAGATTGGACTACCATTCGTTGAGTGGAACTAGGCAACATCCAAAGGATCTTTAGAACTTGGTGGATGGAATATTCCATCACAAACGTGACGGATATCCCATCCACTGCATTACGAACTCCATAGAAAATAAAGGGATTGTAATACGGTGGATGGGATATCCATCACGTTTCTGATGCCAAGATTTAAATCAGGTCCTTAATTTATTTTGCAGTGTCCCTAACACAGTTAGCAAAGTGGAACATCCCAAACAATTTGGCAATAAACATTTACTTTGATCCCAGGTATAATGTTTATTATAACTTTTGCCATCTGCCATGTCAGATCCCATTTATTTTTAAGTTATCAAATAAATAATGTAGGAAGTTTAATGTAAGTGTCAACAGAAAGGCTATCCAGTCCACATTCTGCCTCAACTGGGTCAGCTAAACTTGTATTTTTATCATGGGATTTGGGTGGCAATGCACTTCAGGGTACGGCTGTGCCATTATTGCCAAATTGTTTTTCAACATGGGTCGATGGAGAACTACAACCAAATACATTTAGTAATTTATGAATTCCAGAATTAAAGACTAGGCAGTTGAGGGAGGTAGTGCCCAGGACTGGTTGGGGGGAGCCAGCTACATTGTGAAATGTTGGGTGCAAGAAACTGGAGTATTAGTTGAGTGGTGGTTATTGCCCACCTCAAGTAATAATCACCATTCTTGTCAGGGTGAACCACTGGAGTTTCATTATAAACCTAAGCACACAGCTGACAGCGTTAACAGGATTAGTTTAGAGGTAATGTGTGAATAATGTATGCAGTATCAAAAGAGTAATAGAGTAAAAAATCTCAAACCAATTTAGAACAATATAGTACATTTTCATAGATAAAATGACACCAAAATGACAGAAATCCAATAAGGAGAATTGGCGATATGAACTTTTAAATATTTAACTAAAAATAGTGCCATGTAAAAAAAGTGTCAAAAAGTATTAACCACCAACTAATGGTAGTGTCCATGATCACTGCTTCTGATTTATGCACAGGGTCATTATGTACAATGCAGACTGAAGAGCTGCAATGAGAAGTGATAATTTACTGTGGGGGCATCCAACATGTATACTCCATCTTTCTGCACATGTTTTTGCTGAATTACATTCTGTTCTTCCAGTCTCCTTTAAGGTTAAGTGATAGTTATGCAGGGTGTGTGATCTATAGCTGTTTACGTGAATCAGCCAGGCACACCTCCTTTTAAGTGAATCCAATGGGTGAAAGGTTTTGAGAAGTAGTTCAGCGCTAAGGTTGGCAAGAGATTAGCTGCAGAAGACAATCAAACAGGGCTGTCTAATGTAGAGTGTTTGAAAAGAAAACACAATTATGATCTCATGCTCTCAGATCCAGAGTCAATGAACAAGAAGAATGAGATTAGTACATGAAAGCAATATGGGCATATAGGGTCACTCAGATTCCATGTGATGTACCCTAATGAGAAGACTCAATTTCTATCAGGTCTCCTAGATACATGCTGAAGATATCCATGCATACCCATTAAGACCAATGGGGTGTCCCAGTATCCCACCAAACCTGGGGAATCAACTGATATGCAACAACAATTGATTCTCTAGGGAAGTGCAATGTTTTTTCTAAAGAGACTTATTTATTTCCTGATAGACTAGTAATTACTAATTAAATGGTATGACACATCTGATCGCTAAATAGAAATACAACTGACATGTAAATGAAATTGAGCATGGTATATTATTAATCATATATTGTGGATTAACAGATAATGACATATTAAGACAAAACACACACAGGGCTGTCATGTAACATATTCAATAACAAAAGTAAATACTTGCCAGCATTCCTTGGCTTACGCATGCTGTTTAGCATTCTTTATTTAATTTATAGGGACCAAACTCGGTTAGATGGTATTCCCAATACTAGTTTGTAACTACTGAGAGGCTTTATACTCATTTTAAGTGGACTACACTATTTTGACCAGCCGGCTCGGAAGTAGAACCAGCAGAGAGGTGAAGGATATCTCGAGATTAACAAGCCATACAGCCCTGAAGAAGTAGCGGAGTGTCCCCCTATGGACCAAACACGTGTTGGCTAGGCGAAAAGAATTAAAGAAAAAGATCTGAAAAATAATGCACTTTTCTTTTGTTTTGTATAAAACATTGTATTTTCTATGTTACACTTGATGCAATGCTTGAGCCAAGGACTGCTGTCAGATTCAAGTAACGACCCTAGGGTCTTACGTTTGGAGGGTTAGGGTGATTCCCCTCCTCATGTGCACCGCAACTGATTATACATTGGGTTTTAATATACCAACACAAAATTATATGAGCACCAGTGATTCCCTAGTCCCAATTCACCCCATTAGGACATTAATAAAATTAAATACTTGACAAAGTGTACCAAACATGAAAAACATTATATGCACAGGACATTTAACAATTAAACATAAAGTCCACAATGAACTTAGTTGGGTGTCCGTTAGAAACACAAATGTATGTTCAGGCAAATATCCTTATTTCTTGATTATGAAGTATGAGAGACACCTATTGGTATCGTCCAGTGTTCATGCAAAACATCACCATGGGTCTTCATCAGGACTAAGGACAAACAGCCTGGTCAAGGTGCATAGCAGCCTAGTTCCAACAGTGAATCAGATGAATCCGAGGTTAAAATGGTCCTTTAGTTTTTGGGAGGGGGGGGACCTTGTAAAAATAGAGAGTCCACATCTGTAATTTTGGTATGGTGTTACATCCAATATAGGGGCAGAGCCAATGGTTAACCACAGTCGAGGTTCAGCAGAGTAGTTGATACCTCTGAGATCCATAGTGAATTCTCAATATGACTACCAGAGAAGGAATGAATCGGACCTCAATAACAAGAACAAAATATGCAATAGGCTGCTCGCTTTTGCATGCTGGCTAACACGTGTGCCTATGATCACGTATGATATGGTATTATATCAGAAACTGAGATACACTTTCTCTACAGTTCAAGGAAGTTCATTGAGCCTTGAAAATTCAATACAATAAAAAGCTAATCAGCATAAGTGAGGAAAACTGTGTAGCTCTGTGAAATAAACAATTCAATCAATCAATCAAAGGGTTCTTGTGAAAAGCAACCTTGTCACCCAGGGGGTTCTCCAGGCACTGGGTCCTTGTGTCCTTGGTCGAAGAGCCACATTTTGAGCCTGAATTCTTCGAGTGAGGGGCAGGTGTGTAGGTGAAGGGGGGCTTTGTTCCTCAACTTGGTGGCTAGGTAGGAAAAGGAACGACCTCCACAGTATTTCTGGCGCAAGTGGGTGGTGTGGGCTAGGGCGAGGGAGGCACGGCGGGGTTCCCTGATGGGACGATAAAACATCAGGAGATTTTTGTTGTAAGCAGGCCCGGACTTGTGGAGGGCTTTTGTAGGCGTGAGTCAGGAGCTTGAAGAGGCATCTTTTCTGTACGGGGGCCAGCAGTGGGCTCTCAGGTGGGGGTGGTGCTGGTTCTCTTAGGGAGGCCGAGGATGAGTCTTGCTACAGTGTTCTGGATCGTCTGGAGGCAGCTGATTAGATGCTTGCTGGTTCCAGGGTAGAGTGCATTGCTGTAGCCGAGGGGGCTGGAGATTAGCGTTTGGGTGACTGTTTTGCTGGTGGATATGGGGATCCATGGGAAGGTTATCTGGAGCATGCAGAGGGTGTGGAAGCAGGGGGAGGAGATGGCATTGACTTTGTTCTTTATGAGATGAGTACATCTGTTATACAGTGGTATTTTTAATAAAGTAATATGTATGAACACCCGTAGCACTAAGCAATTAAAATAAAAGTTGAATACATACGTTTTTCAATGGCCCTTATTAATGATCACAATTGTAATAGATATGAAAGCATATATCGACAATTCAGTACTAAAGCATTTTTAAATATATTCCATATTTATGTTTTAAAGTAGTCATTTAAGAACAAAAAAAATAATAATTAAATAATGGTAAATTCCATTTTTCTAAAATATATCAATTGAACTATAAACTGTTTCATTTCAAAGGTCCAACCATTTCTGATGAACATTATTTGCCTCACGTTCTTACTGTTATATATTGGCACCACCCCTACTCTCTCTTGAAAGATGAAATTTCATGTTCATGGATGATTTGGTACCCACTCTGAAATGTGATGAGAATGTGACAGGATCAACAAAATAGACATCACATAGCTCTTCATGAAGACAAAGAACATCTTCTCTACCTGTGGATGTTTAATACCAATTTACAAATCACAGCAGGACATAGCTGAAGAGCTGAAAAGGTCATAGAGACACTCCAATAGAAGTGAGATGGAGTCCACAGAAACCAAACAAGTAAATCAGTGATCAATCAAAAATATGCATATTTGAATTCATGGCTTGGATGAGTCCTTAGGCTCCAAATGGAGTATAATACCTCACTCACAAAACCCATTAGTTCGGTGCTCCAGGAATATATAACATGAAAGTGGTTAGCTCAGCCCTCTACGGAGCAGAACTATTGGGGTGTGAGAACCTGACAAATTTTATCATAGTAGAAAATAGGTTCCTACGTAAGATTACTAACCTCCCTCAAAGTACCCCAGTGTGTCCCCTACGTTACAATCTTGGGAGAAAGCCCTTGTCTGATATTGCAAAACTACATCTATTACTATACTGGCGCAGATTTTGGACAACACCTGAATTGATATCATATGCTGCAGGCTTTATGGATATAATAAAGGCTGATATCTTCCATCAAATTAAATGGTTACGAGAGGTTCAAGACACCCTAATAAGTATTGGCCTGACAACACTATGGGATGATCCAGGCACTGCTTGCTTCTCCCCCCCAAAATTCCAAAATATAGGGAGATGGTAATGCACAAAACCCTGAGATCTAGCGACTCATCATTGCTTGCAGGAATCTTTCTGGAAATAAAATACATCCCGAGACTAGAACATTACTGGGACACAATAACTAAGCCACATGATCGAAATTATATTTCCAGTTTAGGGTGGGCTCATTGCCTTTAAAAGATTTCACTGCAGGATGGACTAAACCAGGCGATAACAAGTGTCCAATATGTCAGGTACATGTGGAGTCGGTGGAACATTTACTGTTTGCTTGTTCAGCATATACTGCCACACGACGTGCATTGCTGGTGCCCATTTGTAAAAGGTTGGGCACTAGAAGGAGTGACGAAACTGAAAGAATTTTATGTACTGATACGTCAACTCCCATTATTGTAGCAGTAGCACAATTCCTAGGGTGGTCAAGGGCCATAAGATCGAATTTTCTATCCATCTAATAAGAGGATATCCGCCATTGCACGTTTTGCACATGTACCAGGTGATTTATAGCCATATATCTTTTTTAGCTGTTATTAGCTTTAGGGTAAAGTTTTGTACTCCTTCTGATGAAAATGTTATAAATGTGCTTGCTATTAAGTACATAGTAATATGTTTAGACTTTTTATTGAAACCTAGTTTTTTATGATGATCTGATGTAATTTCCACAAACAAGTTTTATAATCAAGCCTGGCGTTGTGTGTAATGAAATATTTTTGTATCATGCTTTTATGACTTGTAGGAAGGTGGATATCTGACTATGGTTACCCCCAACTTTTTGCCTAGTGTCTAGCTGGTTTTTCGACTTAGTTGGCCTGAGATCCTGCCATTCAGGGTCTCAGGCTGTCTGCTCTCTCTTTAAAATGGACTCCATGTACCCTAGGTACATTCCCAATTGGTAAGGATCACCTTATTGGACCCTGTACAGTGTACCCTAGGTACCCAGGGCATAGGTGTACCCTAGGCCTCCCAGGGGCTGCAGCATGTATTATGCCACCCCTGGTCTGGCCTTCCAATCAGACACAACTGGCTGATCACTCAGCTGGGGCAAGGTCGTGTAATCACCCCTTGCTTAGATATAGTATGCCTATATCTGCCCTTATATATAGACACATGTGTACCTATCAGTCACTCCTATGGCAGGCCTTAACAATCCTGGAGGCAGAGTGCTTGGTACCATGTGAGATGGTGCTCTAGCATGAGCTGAGCCTGTCTGCAGCTTTCGGAACCATGTCCTTATAGCTGTTCTATGATATAGCCTACCATATACTCTTAAAGTGCCTTATAATCTTAAACGGTTATGGTAACTATGGTTTGGCTTTATCAAAACATGTCGTGTAAGGTGTCTAACACTTTGGAATAATACCCCCATACCATTTCTGGTGATGAGGATATTATTCCCCCCTTCTAGAGGGAGAGACATGTTAAAATCCTACTTTGCTGTTTAACTCTAACCAAAGCCTCAGCATCACAAAATGGATGCTGCTGCCACAGACACAAGTCTGACCTCCTGCTGCTGGGAGTGATCCCAGCCAGGGAGGCCTGGACAATAGGTTTCCTGCTTGGGGAGGTGCTAGCACCTCCCCAGACAGCCTTTAGTGTATTGGGGCAGGGTGGGCTGAAAGGAATGAGACATGCCTGGGGCACACAAGGTGTTCCTTGCATAGTCCAGTTCAAACCGGCGCTGGGGCACTCCAGCCCCAGCTCTGGCGCGAAACTGGACAAAGGGAAGTGGGTGTAACCACCCCCTCCCAGGTCCCACCCATAAGGCGTGACCTAGCAGGTATCCCAGCCCCCCAGATTAGTATAAGAGTGGGAGTTGGGCCTCAAGACTTTAGATTATCCTGAACCTGCAAAACTGAACAGAAACTCTGGACCTTCGACATTCGACGAAAGAAGAAGACTGAAGAATCTCCCTTGTAGCCAAGGAGTGGCTACCCTGTGCAAACAGGCACCATCAAGAGACTACCCTTTGCTTTGCGACCGTTCTACGAGGAACCGACTGCAGAGCCCGACCAGAGCCTTGACTTCCAGACTTCTCCGACCCTCATCCACATCTGCAGCAGAGCTGAGATCCGTGGAGGCGACGAGCGACGTGGGACCGGCTACCTGGGAAAAGTGGCTAGTAACTTACAGCGCAGCTTCTGAGGTACCCTCGAAGTTGTGCACCGGGGATTGAGAAGCCCCAACCCCAAGCACCATCTGCACCGAAGACCAGCCCCCCACACTCCACGAGTCCTGCGTGGGGTCCTTCAGCATTTTCCTGCTTGCCGCGTCTGTCCGGTTGCTTGCCCGCTGGCTAGTGGCCTTCGTGACGACGCTCCCTGAAATCTTCTGCGCTGGTTTGGCTCCTCCAGACTGGCTCCCACTTCTCTGCAAAGAAGAAGCACCCCAGACCTTCCTGGTCTGCACCAGAAGCAAGTCCTTTGTTCTTCGTGGGTTCCGCTTGCCAAGGCTTGGTGAGTCCTAGTCCAACTTCGACGCCGCCGACAGCAAGAGCCTTCGTGGGACAGCTCGCCTCCTGGTCCTGGTCATCCTCGACGCTTCCTGGTCCTCCTGGCTGCAGCGACAAGCTTCCCCTTCACCTGCAACTCTTCACGACATCGCCTGGTTCCTTCCTGGTTCCACGTGGTCACTGGCTAGTGACCTTGACTCTGTCCCTTCTGCTTGCAGGTTTCTTCTCTTCTTGATCCCAGCCTTGGGATCCCCCGGACACTCTCCCCTGACTGCCTGTCAGCATCTTTCTTCAGGCATCCATAGGAGTCGACGACGAAAACGACGCATCTTCACCCCTATGCACCCGCAGCCTGTGGGCTAGGTAACTTGGGTACTCCGGTGCTCATCAGGATAGTGACTATCCTAGTGTCTAGTTTTCAAGTCTCAACTTCCTAGCTACTCCGGAAGTGTCCTAAATCTACCGTTTTCTAAACTGTACTATTGCTATTGACTTTTACGCATTACGCGTGAGTGTTTCCACTCTGCACACGAATCCCGTGGGCCTCCCACTTCCTAACTAACGCTAGTGTAGTGTAGCCCCAGCGATTCCCTAGGCCTAGGCCTATTCTATTTCCGTGACAGTGGTTCTTATACCACTTACTTAGTATATGGTTTGCGTGGCCCCTAGGGCCTAACTGTATTACTTACCTGTGTGACTTACTGTATGCATTAATAAGACTGTGTTGTACTTACCTCTAATCTCATAAAGAGTGCTGAGGGTTTGCTTAGAATAAATACACTTTATTTTATATATATATCTGTTGTGGTGTCCTTTCATTTGGTATTCAAGGGATTATATATGGTATCACAGCTGGCTTCACATGCCATTCAGAGTTTAGCCTAAGACTGCTCTTGTCCATGCTACCACTAGGATAGCTGGTCTATAAGGTTGACTTTACAACCAATCACCATAAGGGTATTTGGACTGATATAAGGTGTACACTATAACTAGTGACATCATACATCAGGCCAACTTCCCACATTGGTGAGCAGCGGTTGGGATCTGAGCTTGCTGTTGTAATACCATTGTAATCTTGAGATACTAAATTGAAAGATCACACAGATATTGTCTAGGTACATATAACATAGATTATTATACTTAAGTCCTACTGGACTTTGTAGCTGTAGGTTGAAGGGAGTAACACACCCTGACTACAACTACTAGAAAGGTTTAGTAGATACAACTAGTGTAGGTAGGTGCACACACCACACCCTCACTAGATCATGTCTCTGAGAGTAGATCAAGTAGATGCTCTCTCAGGAGGATCAGGTCTGCAAAAGATCCCCTCTAGATATGATACCTTAACATTCCAGGAGATGAGACAATTGTGCACCTCCAGAGGAATAAAACAGGGTGCAAACCCTACCCTCCTTCAGTTAAGACAACTCCTAGAGGAGTATGATGCTCAGAGGGCATCTCAGGCAGGTGCCCTAGGCACAGAGGAGGGTCTACCCACCACAGAGGAGTCAGATGGGGCTTCAGATGGAGAGGTAGACAGCCAAGGCCAAGTAGGAAGACTTAGCCAGGCTAACCTAAGTTTACATGGGAGTTTGCATGGGGTCCCCCCATACAGACCCCCAAGTAGGCTTTCACAGAGAAGCAGGAGGGACAGATCCCCTTCAAGGGAATCCATCCACTCCCATGTTTCTAGCATCTCTAATGCTTCCTCTCACAGGGGAATGACTTCACCTGAGAGAAAGGAGCATAAAGCCAGAATGAGGGAAGCTAATCTGAGGATTCAGAGGGAAGAAATTGCCCTTGCCAAAGAGAAGCTTGCTCTGGCTAGAGAGCAAAAATTGTGTGGGTCAGAACCCACTGGTGGCAGCAACATTCCTAGAGATAGGGATAGGTCTTATGACCATAGAAACCTAAGCAAGATAGTCCCCCCATATCAGAATGGGGATGACATCCACAAATGGATGACTGCTTTGGAGAGGGCCTGCAAAGTACAGCAGGTACCCCAAAGTCAGTGGGCAGCTATCTTGTGGCTCTCCTTTTCTGACAAAGGTAGAGACAAGCTCCTCACAGTCAGTGATGAGGATGCAAACAATTACAAAGTCCTGAAGAGTGCTCTGATAGATGGGTTTGGCTTAACCACTGAGCAATATAGGTTGTTGTTCAGAGACACCCGGAAGACACAGACACAGGACTGGTCTGATTTTGTGGATTGTGCCACTAAGGCTTTGGAAGGTTGGTTAAATGGCAGCAAGGTGCAGGACTATACAGGATTGTACAACTTGATTATGAGGGAGCAGATCCTTAGTAATTGTCAGAACCAGCTTCTCCATCAACACCTGGTAGACTCAGATTTGACCTCTCCCCAAGAATTGGGAAAGAGGGCAGATAAATGGGTCAGGACCAGGATTAGGCCTAAAAATCAGGGTGGTGACCAAAAGAAAGATACCACCAAGCCTCAAGAGAAGGGTGGGGATAAAGCAAAAGAGAAATCTTCCTCAGGGCCCCAAAACTCCACACAGGGTGGTGGGTCCCAAGCTCCCTCCTCTACCACAGTTAAAAAGCCTTACTGCCATGTGTGTAAAACACCTGGGCATTGGAAAACTGACAGCAGTTGTCCACAGGCTAAAAACAAAACTGTTCCTCCAACTACTCCTGTCACACCACCTATTACTGTCAGCAGTAATCCCCCAGGTGGTGGGAGTGCCCCCAAAAATTTGGTTGGGTTTTCTTGGGGAACACAGGGGGATCATGGCTTAGCCAATTCCCCTGCAGCAGCTACTCTTGTCTGTGATGGTGGCATGGGGTTTGCCAACTTCACTGCCTGTCCCAACACTTTGGGTAGGTACAGACAGGAACCCTACATCAATGGTAGAAAAGCTGAGGCCTACAGAGACACTGGAGCTAGCATCACTATGGTGGCCCATAGGCTAGCTCCCTCTGAGCAGCTTTTGCCTGGTTTCTCATACCAGGTAACTAACATTGATGGCAAACAGAACAGTCATCCCATGGCAGAGGTATGTCTCAGCTGGGGAGGTGTCACTGGTAGGCCTGGGCGGTAAATTCCGCTCCGCTCGCGGAATTTGCGGAATTTGCGTAATTTCGCGTTCCGCGGAGAACGCGAAATTGCTCAAAAGTCTGCTTTCCGCAATTTCGCGAAATTTTTGCTTGTTCGCGTTCTCAAAATGCGTGTTCGCGAGATATTTCTCCCCGAGCACGCAAACAGCAATTGTGAACAGGAAAAAAGCATCGCGAACAAGCAATTCCGCGTGTTCGCGGAATTTCTGCGTGTTCGCGGAGATTTTTTACCGTTTCGCGGAGATTTGCGTAACGCAATTCCGCAAATTCCGCCCACCCCTAGTCACTGGCCCTAAAAGGGTGGCAGTGTCTCCGACCTTGCCTGTGGACTGCTTACTGGGGAATGACTTAGAACTCTCAGCTTGGGCTGGAGTTGAACAAGACACCCATTCTAAAATGGTAGGCCTTTCCAAAAAGGGTAGTGGGGTTGTGCCAGTCACAACCCCTGTCCAAGTAGCTTTCCTCCCTGAAAAGGTTGGAAGGGCAGTGGTAGCCACAGCCCAGGCACAGACAGACTTCCCTGTAGAAATTGGCAGAGCTGTGACAGTCACAGCTCAAACACAAACTGAGTGCCTTCCTGAAAAGGTTGGCAAGGCTGTAATGGTCTCAGCCCACACTCAGACTGATATAGGTGTAGTGAAGCCTGAAACTATGGATCACTCCACACAAACAGAGAGTAGTGGGGAGGAAGAAAAGTCTCCCTCTCCCCAGACATTAGGAAAAGGTCAGCCTCCTCAGGGATCTGACCTCACCCCTTGTGAAGGAACTGCCCCAGAGGTAGCCAGGCCTGGCCTGGCAGAGCCTCTGATGTCAGTGGCCCCTTCCAAGGTGGGACCCAGTCTGGTGCAGGTAGCCTGCCTCTCTCTACCCTGCCTCAGTCAGCCCAGGGCTGCAGAGGTCAGGGAGGCCAGTGGACCCCAAGAGGGCCCCTGTCCACAAGAACCCCCCCTTCAAAAGAATGAGGATTGCCTGGTTAGTTGCCCTAGCCAGGTGATGGGTAAAAACATTCCTGAGGGATCCCCTTCACAGGTAGTTAGGGACCTCCCCCAGAGGGATTCTGTTGGGCACAGGCAAACATGGGACCTTAGGGCCCCAAACCTGACCTGTCCCTCCAGTAAGCCCACAAAAGGGACCCAGCCTCCAGCTTTAGGTAGCCAGAGGCTGACCCTGAGAGCACAGTGCAACTCAGTTAGAGAAAGAAAGGCATCCATGGTGGAGGATGATTGGAGGAAGCTGAGGCCTCACTTTGAGGACACTCACTTCAGTACTCCATCTCAACACCAGCCTGTTACTTTGCAAAGACACACCAAAGGTAGAGATTCCCTATGGTGGAGACCCTATGATATCTTTAGGATGAGGGATTGCTTAGTGGACCATGAGACAGGGGGTAACCATGCCAGTGCTGGTTCTTCCTTATATGGCCACTTAGGCAATAGAGGCTTACCTTGTCAAGGCCAGCCTTATCTCCTTTCGTTTGGGGGGGTGTTGTGTAGGAAGGTGGATATCTGACTATGGTTACCCCCAACTTTTTGCCTAGTGTCTAGCTGGTTTTTCGACTTAGTTGGCCTGAGATCCTGCCATTCAGGGTCTCAGGCTGTCTGCTCTCTCTTTAAAATGGACTCCATGTACCCTAGGTACATTCCCAATTGGTAAGGATCACCTTATTGGACCCTGTACAGTGTACCCTAGGTACCCAGGGCATAGGTGTACCCTAGGCCTCCCAGGGGCTGCAGCATGTATTATGCCACCCCTGGTCTGGCCTTCCAATCAGACACAACTGGCTGATCACTCAGCTGGGGCAAGGTCGTGTAATCACCCCTTGCTTAGATATAGTATGCCTATATCTGCCCTTATATATAGAAACGTGTACCTATCAGTCACTCCTGTGGCAGGCCTTAACAATCCTGGAGGCAGAGTGCTTGGTACCATGTGAGATGGTGCTCTAGCATGAGCTGAGCCTGTCTGCAGCTTTCGGAACCATGTCCTTATAGCTGTTCTATGATATAGCCTACCATATACTCTTAAAGTGCCTTATAATCTTAAACGGTTATGGTAACTATGGTTTGGCTTTATCAAAACATGTCGTGTAAGGTGTCTAACACTTTGGAATAATACCCCCATACCATTTCTGGTGATGAGGATATTATTCCCCCCTTCTAGAGGGAGAGACATGTTAAAATCCTACTTTGCTGTTTAACTCTAACCAAAGCCTCAGCATCACAAAATGGATGCTGCTGCCACAGACACAAGTCTGACCTCCTGCTGCTGGGAGTGATCCCAGCCAGGGAGGCCTGGACAATAGGTTTCCTGCTTGGGGAGGTGCTAGCACCTCCCCAGACAGCCTTTAGTGTATTGGGGCAGGGTGGGCTGAAAGGAATGAGACATGCCTGGGGCACACAAGGTGTTCCTTGCATAGTCCAGTTCAAACCGGCGCTGGGGCACTCCAGCCCCAGCTCTGGCGCGAAACTGGACAAAGGGAAGTGGGTGTAACCACCCCCTCCCAGGTCCCACCCATAAGGCGTGACCTAGCAGGTATCCCAGCCCCCCAGATTAGTATAAGAGTGGGAGTTGGGCCTCAAGACTTTAGATTATCCTGAACCTGCAAAACTGAACAGAAACTCTGGACCTTCGACATTCGACGAAAGAAGAAGACTGAAGAATCTCCCTTGTAGCCAAGGAGTGGCTACCCTGTGCAAACAGGCACCATCAAGAGACTACCCTTTGCTTTGCGACCGTTCTACGAGGAACCGACTGCAGAGCCCGACCAGAGCCTTGACTTCCAGACTTCTCCGACCCTCATCCACATCTGCAGCAGAGCTGAGATCCGTGGAGGCGACGAGCGACGTGGGACCGGCTACCTGGGAAAAGTGGCTAGTAACTTACAGCGCAGCTTCTGAGGTACCCTCGAAGTTGTGCACCGGGGATTGAGAAGCCCCAACCCCAAGCACCATCTGCACCGAAGACCAGCCCCCCACACTCCACGAGTCCTGCGTGGGGTCCTTCAGCATTTTCCTGCTTGCCGCGTCTGTCCGGTTGCTTGCCCGCTGGCTAGTGGCCTTCGTGACGACGCTCCCTGAAATCTTCTGCGCTGGTTTGGCTCCTCCAGACTGGCTCCCGCTTCTCTGCAAAGAAGAAGCACCCCAGACCTTCCTGGTCTGCACCAGAAGCAAGTCCTTTGTTCTTCGTGGGTTCCGCTTGCCAAGGCTTGGTGAGTCCTAGTCCAACTTCGACGCCGCCGACAGCAAGAGCCTTCGTGGGACAGCTCGCCTCCTGGTCCTGGTCGTCCTCGACGCTTCCTGGTCCTCCTGGCTGCAGCGACAAGCTTCACCTTCACCTGCAACTCTTCACGACATCGCCTGGTTCCTTCCTGGTTCCACGTGGTCACTGGCTAGTGACCTTGACTCTGTCCCTTCTGCTTGCAGGTTTCTTCTCTTCTTGATCCCAGCCTTGGGATCCCCCAGACACTCTCCCCTGACTGCCTGTCAGCATCTTTCTTCAGGCATCCATAGGAGTCGACGACGAAAACGACGCATCTTCACCCCTATGCACCCGCAGCCTGTGGGCTAGGTAACTTGGGTACTCCGGTGCTCATCAGGATAGTGACTATCCTAGTGTCTAGTTTTCAAGTCTCAACTTCCTAGCTACTCCGGAAATGTCCTAAATCTACCGTTTTCTAAACTGTACTATTGCTATTGACTTTTACGCATTACGCGTGAGTGTTTCCACTCTGCACACGAATCCCGTGGGCCTCCCACTTCCTAACTAACGCTAGTGTAGTGTAGCCCCAGCGATTCCCTAGGCCTAGGCCTATTCTATTTCCGTGACAGTGGTTCTTATACCACTTACTTAGTATATGGTTTGCGTGGCCCCTAGGGCCTAACTGTATTACTTACCTGTGTGACTTACTGTATGCATTAATAAGACTGTGTTGTACTTACCTCTAATCTCATAAAGAGTGCTGAGGGTTTGCTTAGAATAAATACACTCTATTTTATATATATATCTGTTGTGGTGTCCTTTCATTTGGTATTCAAGGGATTATATATGGTATCACAGCTGGCTTCACATGCCATTCAGAGTTTAGCCTAAGACTGCTCTTGTCCATGCTACCACTAGGATAGCTGGTCTATAAGGTTGACTTTACAACCAATCACCATAAGGGTATTTGGACTGATATAAGGTGTATACTATAACTAGTGACATCATACATCAGGCCAACTTCCCACATGACTGAATTGTCGAATAAAGCTAGTTTGAGATGGATTGGAGTCCTTAGTCCTTACTCAACATTGCATTACAGCTAATGTTATGGCCAATGGTGAGGATATAATAGCATGTTTCTGTGACATTCATATCACTCTTAATAAGATGAAAGACTTCATACAATCCTTAAAAATAGGCATTGAAAAGAAGATGCTGGAGTCTGTTACAGACCTCCGTGATAAGTTAAGGCTCCTTGTACAGTTTGAACAATCGCTTGCCAGAGAAGTTGCAGCAGTTTGCAATCATTTTGCTGACATAGCTGTACTAACTTCTCCTACATTCTTTATGTGTAAATAAGCCACATTTTCTTAAATCAAACTGCAGTTGTTCAGGTTCATGAAATTATACTGACATTGTAAAGGATACCTTTCAAGAATGCAACATTCTTGCCTTTTAGGAGTTTTCATCTGTCAAAGTTTTATTTCTCACATCATTTTTGGGAAGGTAGTTGTAATAAATCTCCACCTCCTACTTACTTCAGCTCAGTTTCTGAATGTTCTTATTTATATTACAAATAATCAACTGCTTTCAATAAAAGTATGACACATATTACAAATCTATTTTTTATTATCTATTTTGTGGTCAATTACGAAACTTTAAACATTAGTCATAAATATTACAAAAATATGTTTTGAGCCACCATCATAATTTATAACAATGTTAAAAATGAAAATGAAATGTAATAGCATATGTTGTCATATAAACATAGCAATTAGCATAACTGTAATGTTGCATAATTTAAGAATTTTCTAAAGAAATAATAAATATATTGTGGAAATTTGAATCTTTGAATTACATGAATTCTGTGCTTGTTGACAGGCCCAAGAACTGCAAATATATGTAACCGAAAGAGCCACCCTTGTAAAGCCAAGACTGTGTTATTTCCAGTGGTTAATCTTCTGGTGATTTAATCTGCAAGTACAATAGTTAAGCATAGGGTTCTCTACCATATAACAGGGATGTATGAATTGTGTCTGTTGTTATTTCTGCACCAATGCTTTACCAAATAGTCATACCCAAATATATTTAAACAATCATTTGTGGTCCCCTGGTTAAGTGAGACTCTATCCTTGTTCATAATAAGTTTTACCCTGGTAGACATGACAACATTAACCTTCAGGTATATGTAGTAGATATTTTAGACTTAGGGCCTTATTTAGAACTTGGCGGATGGAATATTCCATCACAAACATGATGGATATCCCATCCACCACATTACGAACTCCATAGAATATAATGGGATCGTAATACGGTGGATGGGATATCCATCACGTTTGTGGTGCCAAGATTTAAATCAGGTCCTTAATTTCTATTGCAGTGTCCTTAACACAGTTAGCAAAGTGGAACATCCCAAACAATTTGGCAATAAACATTTACTTTGATCCCAGGTATAATGTTTATTATAACTTTTACCATCTGCCATGTCAGACCACATTTATTTTTTAGTTATCAAATAAATAATGCAGGAATGTTAATGTAAGTGCCAGCAGAAAGGCTATCAAGTCCACATTCTGCCTCACCTGGGTCAGCTAGAATTGTATTTTTATCATGGGATTTGGGTGGCAATGCACTTCAGGGTACGGCTGTGCCATTATTGCCAAATTGTTTTTCAACATGGGTCAATGGAGAACTACAACCACATATTTAGTCATTTATGAATTCCAGAATTAGAGACTATGCAGTTGATGGAGGTAGTCCTCAGGACTGGTTGTGGGGGAACCAGCTACATTGTGAAATGTTGGGTGTAAGAAACTGGAGTATTAGTTGAGTGGGGGTTACTGCCCACCTCAAGTGATAAACACCATTCTTGTCAGAGAGAACCACTGGAGTTTCATTATAAAGCTGACAGGGTTAGTTTAGAGGTAATGTGTGAATAATGTATGCAGTAACAAAAGAGTAATAGAGTAAAAACTCTCAAACCAATTTAGAGTACATTTTCATAGATAAAATTTACAGCAAAATGACAGAAATCCAATAAGCAGAATTGGCGATATGAACTGAATATTTAACCAAAAACAGTGCCATGTAAAAAAAAGTGTCAAAAAGTATTAACTGCCAACTTGTCATGGTAGACTGGGAACTAGGCATGGCTTGAGAATAGGGAAACCAGGATCAACCCAATCAGGAGTTTTACGATTTAAATGTTGACAGATGACCCATTGTTCTACTATGGGATAGAGTACATTACTCCACCACCATGGTGGAGGAACCTCCCACCAAATTAATAACTCACCACCAAATAGGCACTCATTTACAATGCATATGCAGGAACCAATGTCAATTGGTTCCTGTCAATGAATATTGTGTGCTGCTACAGCAGGTAAGACTGTGACACTGGCCTGTTGGGCCCCAGGGTACTCTTCACTGAAGGTGCTGCAGTACCGTGGACACGTTTGACTATTTCCTAAAGACTAAGGCCTACTAGTAGGCATTCCCTGGATGCAGCCACCAGTGAATGGGGAATAACCAGACGACATTGCAAGTAAGAGGGTGGGGCAGGGATTTGCCAGATAAACACTAGAGTACTGAACTCAAAGGGATGGTGTTATATATTACAAACGTAATTATTTCTTTGAATGTGAGGAGTTAGAAATAAAAAACTTCTTGTTCATATAAAAGAAATAATTTGACTGGGCAATGGTTTATTGACTTTGCTGAGTGTACTTTGAGTTATAAGCTGTGTTCACTAATCATTAGCTACACCCCCCCCCCCACACCGAGAACCCATTTGAATGGTCAACCACAGCTATCACTGAGAGTCAAGTGCTGAAGGAGTATTTGGACCAGCTGCTCAAAACCTATAGTAGGTCAAGCCCCCGGACTGCAGGAGTAAAAGACCTCAAACACCACGGTTGGGCCACGTAGCCCCTGCATGCCCTGTGGCCCTCTAAAAGGGGTTCTGACAACATATGTTCTCGAAGTTCAGTGTGCCTACTCTGTGCTTTAGCTTTTGGTAGCAAGGGTTGAGCTCAGGTAAGGAAAGTTACTTCAGGTCACTCCTGGAGCCACCAGGTCTGTAAGGCAGGATTCTAGGGACTACATCTTATTCCTTAAGGGCTATGGCAGGGTCCGTTCTTATCCTGAAAATCTTTGGAGACAGGAATCCTTCTGGTTTTTGGTGCCTCTGGGGAAGGTAAACAGGAGGTCGTGCCTCTGACCATTGGAGATCAGATCCAGAAAGCAATGCATCAGCTATGGATCTTTTCTTATCATTTGTGGGATGTGGGAAATGTGTCAACTACTTGATAGCTAATGCTATGTTTTTACATTTGTTTTTCTCAATTATCTTGTGTGTAGATCTTGTATTGTGCTGACTGTGGTATGTGTGTGCTTGCATGCTGGTGAAGCATTACGCTGTTATTATAGCTTATTACTTTTGTCCTGCTAGTATTATTCTCAGCCTCCTTTTGTTTCTGTATAATTATTTTCATAGCAGAGTAGCCTGGTGTAATGTGTTAATTGCTGGGTGGATGTAACTTTGAATCTGGTAGCCTGGAAATTAGAATAGTATCTTATATGGCACACCTTCCTTCACATAACAACACTGCACTGCATTTTCTGCACAATTGTAAATAACTAAAAGAAATACTATATTTCAACTGCTTGCCTCTGGGGTTTTGTTTACTGTGATTTAAATCCATAGGCATCTACATGCAAACAGTGGGTGGCCATTTAAGGAGGTATTGTGGGGAGATATGAAAGATAAAGGATGTCCCTATTTTAAGGTCTCAATAAAATTCATTACTTATGTACATCTCCTCCCAGCTGAATGTCTGTGGTACGGTTCCTGCTGTGCAATTCTCTGCTTATAGTTTTATGTTGCACTCTTACCTATTTGAGGAATCTACATAGTCATGGAACAAAAAATCTACTAAGGGGGCAAGTAGACAATTAGGGAGCCTTGTAATCAAAGTTGCGTTGTGCTGCGTTCTTCAGTAAGACATTTCAACAACTTCACATGAGAGGTGATGCACTTGGAGCCGCAATAAATTGGAGAGAGAGCACCTAGCCTTGGGTATAGTAAGGTGTAGGAGTCTATGGCAACAGTGGGACTAATGATATAGCTAGTTAAAGATACTGAACATTTTTGGTTTGTTTTCTTCTCAGTGCTAACATACATAATTCAACACTGTGGCTGACAAAGAGGCCCACCAATGCTGGGAGTATTGCACCTCTTTAATTGTAGAGACTTTAGAAGTGACCAGAGTAGAATAAAGTAAAGGAACCTGAAAAGCAGTGGGTGTTTGCTTGTTGTTTTTAATGAATAAATAGTTACATTGATTGATAGATCACGTGATGTGTAAGGCATTTTATATTGGAATACCACTTTAAAATCCAAGAAAGATTGATGGTAGTGTCCGTGATCACTGCTTCTGATTTATGCACAGGGTCATTATCTACAATGCAGACTGAAGAACTGCAATGAGAAGTGATAATTTACTGTGGGGGCATCCAACATGTATACTCCATCTTTCTGCACATGTTTTTGTTGAATTACATTCTGGTCTTCCAGTCTCCTTTAAGGTTAAGTGATAGTTATGCAGGGTGTGTCACCTCTAGCTGTTTACGTGAGTCAGCCTGGCATACCTCCTTTTAAGTGGAACCAATGGGTGAAAGGTTTTGAGAAGTAGTTCTGCGCTAAGGTTGGTAAGAGATTAGCTGCAGAAGACAATACAACAGGGCTGTCTAATGTACAGTGTTTGAAAAGAAAACACAATTATGATCTCATGCTCTCAGATCCAGAGTCAATGAACAAGAAGAATGAGATTAGTACATGAAAGCAATATGGGTATATAGGGTCACTCACATGCCATGTGATGTACCCTAATGAGAAGACTACATTTCTATCAGGTCTCCTAGATACATGCTGAAGATATCCATGCATACCCATTAAGATTAATGGGGTGTCCCAGTATCCCACCGAACCTGGGGAATCAACTGATATGCAACAACAATTGATTCTCTAGGGAAGTGCAATGGTTTTTTTTTTAAAGAGCCTTATTTATTTCCTGATAGACTAGTAATTACCAATTAAATGGTATGACACATCTGATCGCTAAATAGAAATACAACTGTCATGAAAATGAAATTGAGCATGGTATATTATTAATCATATATTGTGGATTAACACAAATAATGACATATTTAGGAAAAAAACACAGGGCTATCATGTAACATATTCAATAACAAACGTAAATACTTGCCAGCAGTCCTTGGCTCACTCATTCTGTTTGGCATTCTTTATTTCATTTATAGGGACCAAACTCGGTTGGATGGGATGCCCAATACTAGGTTGTAACTACTGAGGGGCTTTATACTCATTTTAAGTGGACTACACTATTTTGACCAGCCGGGTCGGAAGTAGAACCGGCAGAGAGGTGAAGGATATCAAGAGATTAACAAGCCATGCAGCCCTGAAGAAGTCGCGGAGTGTCCCCCTATCGGCGAAACACATGGTGGCTGGGCGAAAAGAATTAAAGACAAAGATCTGAAAAAAGAATGCACTTTTGTTTTGTTTTGTATAAAACATTGTATTTTCTATGTTACACTTGATGCATGCGTGAGCCAAGGGCTGCTGTCAGATTCAAGTAACGACCCTAGGGTCTTACGTTTGGAGGGTTAGGGTGATTCCCCTTCCCTTGCGCACCAGAACTGATTATACATTGGGTTTTAATATACCAACACAAAATTGTATGAGCACCATTGATTCCCTAGTTCCAATTCACCCCATTAGGACATTAATTAAAGTAAATACTTGACTCAGGGCCATATGTAGGAAGCCAAATACCGGTCGGTAACGGCCGATTTTCGGTAATTATCCCGTTACCAACCGGTATTTTGGCATTTGCTATGTAGGGGGCATGTTTCAGGATTCGGTAATTTACCGAATCGGTAAAATTACCGAATCGGTAATTTTACCGATTCGGTAAATACCGAATCCTGAAAGGAGATGTAGGTAACACTCTAATGAGTGTTGTGAGGGAATTGAAATTCGGTATTTAACACCAAATATAGTTTGGTGTTAAATACCGAATACATTGCCAAAAGCAATATTTTGCTGAAAAAAGAGTGCCATGTGGCAGACATACATGCCCTTAGGGCATGTATGTCCGCCACATGTGCACACATGCAGGAATCAGGGGTGCTACAGGGTGTCAATGTGACACCCTGCCACCCTTGAATGTACTCCCCCCATTACCGAATCGGTATTTACCGATTCGGTAATGAGGCATACCTTCCCATTGATTCCTATGGGCCTCCAGTCAATGGGAAGGTATGCCTCATTACCGAATCGGTAAATACCGATTCGGTAATTACCGAATTTCTCCGATTCGGTAATATTTACCAAATGATTGCCTACATACAAGTTACCACTTCTTAAATATCGAATCGGTAAAGTTCGGTATTTAAGAAGTGGTAAATTGTATGCTACCTACATATGGCCCAAAGTGTACAAAACATGAAAAACATTATATGCGCAGGACATTTATCAATTAAACATAAAGTACACAATAAACTTATTTGGGTGTCCGTTAGAAACACAAATGTATGTTCAGGCATATATCCTCATTTTTTGGATATGAAGTATGCGAGACACCTATTGGTATCGTCGAGTGTTCATGCAAAACATCACCAAGGGTCTTCATCAGGACTAAGGACAAACAGCCTGGTCAAGGTATATAGCAACCTAGTTCCAACAGTGAATCAGATGAATCCGAGGTTAAAATGTTCCTTTAGTTTTTGGGAGGGGGTTGACCTTGTAAAAATAGAGAGTCCACATCTGTAATTTTGGTATGGTGTTACATCCAATATAGGGGCAGAGCCAATGGTTAACCACAGTCGGGGTTCAGCAGAGTAGTTGATACCTCTGAGACCCATAGCAAATTCTCAATATGAATGCCAGAGAAGGAATAAATCAGACCTCAATAACAAGAAAAAAACATGCGAAAGGCTGCTCGCTTGTGCATGCTGACTGACACGTGTGCCTATGATCACGTATGATATGATAGTATATCAGGAACTGAGATACAGTTGCTCTACAATTCAAGAAAGTTCATTGAGCCTTGAAAATTCAATACAATAAAAAGCTAATCAGCATAAGTGAGGAGCACTGTGTAGCTCTGTGAAATAAACAATTCAATCAATCAATCAAAGGGTTCTTGGGAAAAGCAACCTTGTCACCCAGAGGTTCTCCAGGCGCTGGGTCCTTACGTCCTTGGTCGAAGAGCCACATCTTGAGCCTGAATTCTTCAAGTGAGGGGCAGGTGTGTAGGTGAAGGGGTAGGTTGTTCCTCAACTTGGTGGCTAGGTAGGAAAAGGAACGACCTCCACAGCAGTTTTGGAACATGTGGGTGGTGTGGGCCAGGGTGAGGGAGGCAGGATGGGGTTCCCTGATGGGACCATAAAACATCAGGTGATTTTTGTTATAAGCGGGCCCAGAGTTGTGGAGGGCTTTGTAGGTGTGAGTCAGGAGCTTGAAGAGGCATCTTTTCTGTACGGGAGCCAGCAGAGGGCTCTCAGGTGGGGGGGGCGTGCTGGTTCTCTTAGGGAGGCCGAGGATGAGTCTTGCTGCAGTGTTTTTGATCGTCTGGAGGTGGCTGATTAGATGCTTGCTGGTTCCAGGGTTGAGTGCATTGCTGTAGCCGAGGGGGCTGGAGATTAGCGCTTTGGTGACTGTTTTGTTGGTGGATATGGGGATCCATTGGAAGATCATATGGAGCATGCGGAGGGTGTGGAAGCAGGAGGAGGAGATGGTATTGACTTTGTTCTTTATGAGATGAGTACCTCTGTTTTCTCTGAGTTGAGCTTTAGGCAGTTGGCCTTGGTCCAGTTTGCGATGTTGGAAAAGGTGTACTGGAAGTTGGCTCTGTTGGTGTAAGTGTCTTCTGTGATGGAAAGGATGAGCTGCGTGTCGTCGGCATATGAGATGATGTTGAGTTCATGGGTGCAGGCGATGTCTCCTAGAGGCATCATGTAGGTGTTGAAGAGGGTGGGGCTGAATGAGGAGGCCTGTGGGACAACGCAGATGATGTTCTGTGGTTCGGAGGAAAAAGGTGGTCGGTGGATCCCCTGTGTTCGGCTGGAGAGGAAGGAGGCTATCCAGTGGAGAGAGTTGCCTTGAATGCTCAGGTGATGGAGTCTCTTGATAAGGGTGTGATGGAAGACAGTGTTGAAGGCCACCGAGAGGCCAAGGAGGATGAGGGCTACTGTTTCTCTTTGGTCGATGTGGGGTCTGATGTCATCTATAGCTGCGATCAGGGCGGTCTCGATGCTCTGGTTGAGCCAACAGGGAGATGTCGAGAAGGTTATTCTCTTTGAGGTACTCTGTGAGCTGGCGAATAATGGCCTTCTCCAAAACTTTGGCTGGGAAAGGGAGTAGTGAGATGGGTCGATAGTGCTTGAGAATGCTGGGGTCGGCGGAGGGTTTTTTCAGGAGAGACTTGAACTCCACGTGTTTCCATGCGGCAGGAATGGTGGCTGCCATGACAGAAGAATGAGGATCTGTGTGAGGTTGATACTGATTTCTTCCATCCCTAGATTGTAGATGTGATGTTGGCAGGGGTCCAAGGGGTTACCGGAGTAGATTGAGTTCATGATGGTGGTGGTGTCTTCGATCAAGAGCGGTTTTCAGTCAGATAGTCGGTGGATGTTGATGTCACTGGTTAGGGTACGGGGGTGTTTGAGGTTGGTGGGTTGGGGGTTGAAGTTCCTGTAGATGTCTGATATTCTGGTAGAAGTAGACCACTAGTGTGTTTCAAAGGGCTTAGGAGGGGTGAATAGAGTTTTTGGTGGCAGCTGGGCAGGAGAACTCTGACAATGGTGAAGATCTCTGAGACGTGGTTGGCACTTGTCTCAATGCTGTTGTTGAGGGACTTATTCTTGGTCTCCCTAAGGTAGTGGTGGTAGTTGTAGAGCAGACCTATATGAGCTGAGATCAGGGGGTATTTGCAGGTGCGCAAACCTCTCTATAGTTTCTTGCAGTCACGTTTGAAGGTCTGTAGTTTGGAGTAAAATCAGTTGGCATACTTTTGCAGGTCTTATGCAGGGGGTGTCCTTCATGGGGGCGAGCGTGTCTGTGGTGGTGGAGATCAAGTTTATGAAGGGCTGGACTTTGAGTTTGAGGTTTTTGGAGTGGTCAAGTCTGGATGTTTCGAGGGTGGCAGTTCAGACGGGTTCTGTGACTCTGATCCACTTTTGGCAGGGATAGGCGGGTGGTCTAGATGGGGGTTCTGGGGAGCCAGTGAGGATGAATTGGACGAAGGTGTGGTCTGTCCAGGTCAACTTGGTTGTGTGGGAGAACTTGATTCTGCCACTGGAGGAGATGATAGGGTCTAGAGTGCGTCCTGCAATTGAGGGGGTGGAGACCAGCTGAGAGTGGCTCATGTTGATCATGTTCTCCAAGAGGGTGGCCGAGTTGGAATCTTTGTGGTCTTCGAGGTTGAAATTTAGGTCTCCAAGGAATGTAGAGGTTGGAGTCGATTGCCAGGGGGCGATGAAGTTGGGGATGGCATTGCAGAAGCTTGGGCAAGGGCCCGAGGGTCTGTATTTGAGGATTCCTCCGATTGTGTTTTTTGCATCTTGTTGAGGTATTTGATGATTAGCGTGTGGTTGTGGTCAGCTGTGGTGCATTGGAGGGTGTCTTTGTGGATGTTGGTGATGCCTCCACCGTGTCTGCCAGCCTGGTTGTGGTGTAGCAGCTTCAGCTTGTAGCCAGGGGCATCACGTCAATGTCAGGTGCTGATGAGGGGGTGAGCCAGGTTTCTGTGATGAACATCACGCCAGGGGAGTGGGGGGTTACAATGTCCCAGACATAAGTGTCGTGCTTGCAGAGTGATCAGACATTGAGTAGTGAGCATTGGAGCCTTGGGTCAGATGCCAGCTGGTTTGGGGTTGTTGGAGGTGTGACGCTGCAGGTGAAGCGGCAGTTTTGGCAGATGAAGGAGCCTTCAGTGGTTCTCAGCGTGGTGCAGTTTATGTCTCTTCTGGAATTGAGGGTCTGTAGCTCATTGGAGGTGTCCCGGGGAGGGGCATGGGTCCTGGTGCTGGGTGCGGTCCAGGTGCGTATAGGCACAGCCAGACTTGCCTTTGGCATGCCAGTGGTGCAGCCACACAGCGTCCTCCATTAAGTAGGTCCTAGGGTGGGAGGGGTGCTGAGAGGTGAGAGGCAGTAAAGGCGGGAATGAGCAGTGGCAGGAGAACGAGTAGCACGGGGGGTACTAACTGGTACAGACAGCAAGGCTGATCAGTGGGGGATGTGGGCACAACAAAAGTAATACAGAAGAAAGCCTGACTGGGGGGGGACAGGGGCACACCTGAAATATTAAACAAAATAAGGTTGACTAGCGGGGATGGGGCAAAGCTAGACTAAACACGAAGGCTGACTGGGGGAGTGGGACCACATGAGCAGTGAGGCGAGGCATCACGCAAGGAGCTGCGACCGCGGCATGAGGGGGAGCTGGCTCCATGACCCATGCTCCTCCGACGTCTCAACTATCGGGACCGTGACTTCATCTTACAGGAAACCAGGAAACTCCAAGATATCCAGATAGACAACCACAAAATAATGTTCTTTCCGGACTATACCATCCAGGTGCAGAGTGAAAGATACTCCATTATGGCGGTGAAGAAACGACTCCAGCAGCACAGCCTGAAATACTCACTGCTCTTCCCGGCATGCTTGCGGGTAGTGGCGAACGACAAAACGCATTTCTTTGCCATGCCAGAGGAAGCAGAGGACTGGCTGGACAACTTTACCGCCGCGAGACAATGAGGTGATTCTGTGGTGGCCACCTTGCCAAAACTGAGGGGCCCCTACCCGCCGCCGTAGGAGAGAGAGAAGGTCGCTGGGGGCCCGATCACCGCACTCACCGCCGATGGGACCACGCACGGATTTGATTCTCAGTGGACAGCGAGATGCCTTGCAGGCGGTGGCGGAGATTAGTGGCTCTTTAGGGGCTGAGGACACATCAAACATGAGCCAACGTGACCTGTCCAGTGATGATGAGCTGATATATGGGCTGCGAACCTCACAGGACTCGACTGAGCAGCCAGACGTCACTCCACAGACAGCTGATCACATCATATGGACACTGTGAGACTCTATACTTGTTTGGACTTCAAGCTGAGGTACTGTGCTGTATGTGTAGAAATATTCAATCACTGAGGATGTGTCCATGTGCGGGGGCTGCAGGTCAGTCATTGCATTGGGTATGGAGCGAGGAGTGCAATCGGGTCACTAGAAGGGAGGGAGGGGTTTGATCTTCAGCTCTGTCATGGCTGTGTTGGTGCTGAAATATGCAGTTGGCTTGGCTGGAGTACCTGGGTTCAGTCACACAGCTGGCTCACATTACATTGTATTCGGCCCATAGATTGGGAGCCTCCAGACTATGAGACACGTATATTATTAATCACTAGTACGTAATGCGCAGCGCACCCCCCCAGGTCGTTTTGACTGTTGCCTCTGTTGAGGGTTTGGACGATTGCCTGTTGCACTATCACCCTTTTGGAATCATTTCAATGTTTCTGTTAATATATTGGTTTGTTATGAGGTGTCTTTTAATACACTCCGCTCCTATTCGACAAACATTGCCACGAGGTCTCATGTGGGGAAAGCAGGGAACTGCAGGGCCACATATACTGTGTGATTCTGATGGGTTGAAGGGGATGCACGAGAGGTTCGCGTACTATTGAAAATATGTCTACAGTTAGAATTGGTACATGGAATGTGTGAGGCATGCATACACCGTCCCGCAGGTATCAGATATACTCATTCCTCAAGAGACATCATATACAAATAGCTCTCTTGCAGGAGACGCACCTGACTACAGCGGAAATCCAGTGATTACACCGTCACTGGCGAGGTCAATTATATGCTACGGGGTATTCCGCATATGCCCGAGGTGCGCTAGTCTGGGTGCAGCCAGGGGTCCCCTTTACAGTTACACAATCATTGACAGACACAGAAGGAAGATATGTGGTGGTGAGGGGCACACTAGATGGCAAACAGGTTGTGATTGCATCATTGTATGCTCCCAACACCGACCAGGCCACCTTTTTTGATGAAATGTCATGCATCCTAGCGCCATGGCATGACGTACCTATGCTTTTGGGGGGAGACTACAATAGCGTACTTGATGCCACATTGGACCGATCCTTCCCACCCCCTGCCGGGCACAGCACACACATGCTGCCAAGAAGGCGCTGACTAACTGGGCGGAACAATGGCGCCTTAGAGACATCTGGAGATATCGCAATCCCCACGACAGTGATGAATACAAGCCCCAGCTAGGCCCGCAAGAGACAAGGGTTCGCTCTTCTGTAACGAAATCTATAAGGAAGTTGGCACGGAAACTGCAAAGTACAAAAACAATGTTTATTAACCCTTAAGGGTGGTCCTACAATCCACACAACACTCTTCAGTATTGCATGGAGTAGCACACAGAACTTGCATACACAGTCCCCTTTTATACACAGCAGAGGGGCTCATAGTGGGTGGATACAACATGAGGTTTGAAGAACATTACCATTTAGGGTCATTCTCGATACTGAATCAATACATGGGCGGAGCTAACACATTCCTCGAGCCCGCAAAAGGACATGGTCAAGCAAGGCTAATTATAACAGATGTGGTCAAGTCTGGGCATGCGCCAGACGGACAAGAGAGAGCTATTTATAGACTGTTGCTAGGCAGATTACAAGAGCAACTAACACAGAGGTCGGACTCTCCTCGTGGTGAACACATGGCAGTATGCCAATACAAAATGGAGTCCGGACTTCGGCCAACATAATGAGGAAAACACGATAAAAGGGAAATATTAATGTTTTCAGTAAATGCTTAATCACATTCTGCTTTAATTTACAACAGACGACCCTTTCAGCATTTACTGAAGACATCTGGTTTCCAAGAATAATCATCGTATATGTCAATTATCATCATTCCTTTAACCTCTTTAGCTAGACCCTTCTGGCGGGCAACATCGGCAATAGCTTTCTTATCTGGAATGCAGAATGAAATGCATACGGAACAGCACAATGGTCCACATTGAATACACATACAGAGAAAGAACAGAATTGCTATAATAATGCAGAGACCAGTTAAGACCTTCCATCCCCAGGCAGTAACCAACGCCCAAAACCATCCAGAAAAGGACCAAGTGCCGGTTTCTGTGTGGATTTCAGCTGCTATTTTATGCAGTTTGTTAATGGCGTTATAAACGGATGGCGTATGATCAGGAATGAACACACAGCAGCTACTTCCAATAATCTTACAGGCTCCTCCTCGATCAGCTAGCATTACATCCAATACCATACGATTCTGCAATGCAACAATCCTAGTAATTTGTAACTCTTCCGTAAGATTCCCAAGAGCAGCAGTAGTCTGATTAGTCACAGCTTCTACCACTCTTGTCAATCTTCGGATCTTCCTACTATTCAAAGCGGCTCCAACAAAGAAAAACAGTCCTAAGTTAAAATCAATATACTGTTGCAAGCTGGTATCTGTTTGATCCACCTCATCAATTGATAGAGTACGTTTATATCTATTTACAGTCACATTATTCAACAGTTTTAAATCCTTATGATATGACGCAGGTGCTAAGAATACAGGAGGTAATAGGAATGATACATAGCATACCCCAGACCACCCAGCCGGCAAACGGTAATAACCTTTATTTCCACATACAAAGTAGGTATTATGGGACGCTAAGAAGGTGCTGTTGTTTAACCCATCGATGTTTAGTACGGTTATACAATCACTGACACCCACAGGAATAAAACCCACACTCTGGACACACAGGTCCGCTTGGGCTTGTGCTACTTGGATTACGAATTTGTCCTTCCCCACAGTGTCTCTGGTGTTCGTGAAGATATAGGGAATGGATTCATTGTCCGGTCGGTACTCTTCCCATTCCCAAATTGTCCCATTCGCTTGTGGATATCCATTCTTGTCCTGATGGCATTCTTTATTAAGTCTGAAAAGCAATCGTCCCACTGTCGGTCTCCGAGTAGCAAAAAGCAAAGTATACCATGCTCTACAAGAGCCATTATGAGAGAAAGGAAGTGGTATAAATGGCGTACCTCCTTTCTTCTGATGGGCTGGCATCATCCCACATATCCAACAGTTCGTAGCATTCGTAGCAACGTGGGTGTGATGCAGCATTTGGATGAAAGTGTTATTCAAATAGGATTGTCGATGCTTCAACTCTTGGTATGGCAATGTATAAAAGTAGTGCTCCGCAGGCACTGGAGTCGTCAACACAAGCGTCTTTCGAGCAGGAGTTGCCTCCTCCACAAACCATGTGGTTATACCAACGATAGCTACTGTTAGCATGAACCCCAACGCACAAAGAATTTTCTTCTTCTCCATGTCAAAGGAAATAATACCCTGATATCTTCCTGTAACTACAAAGTCTGTCAGAACTCTTCCCCTTGGGCAGCGGTTGATTTCTTCACCAGCGGGCCAAGACGGGTGTCGCTACACTAATGCAGGGCTGATCCCCCCCCCTTGCCTCATCGGCTCTCCGTTTCACTAACCCAAGGGCCGTTCTGACAGTATGTCCCGGTACTGGAAATCTCACTTCCTTGGTCGCAGATGATATCGCCTTCCTCCAGAAGTCGTGTGGTCCGAAAAGAGCTCCTCAGTGTCGTTTGGCTCTGCAGCACGGCCTGTCTCTGCTGCTAGGATGTCTCGTTGATCGGTCAGCACAGCAGACTCCACCAATCCGGGCGGTACCTTTCGACAGTGCAAGGAATGGATCCAATTCTTCCTGTTCGAGACTCGCACAGCCGTCCTCGTTGCAAGAAGGACTTGCTCAGGTCCGACCCATCTCGGCTCCAAACTGTTCGATCTGTCGAAAACCTTTATCATCACATGATCTCCAGGCCGGAGACCATGTCCTTCGCCAGTAGACCGATCAGGGAGCGCCTCTCGGACCTGTTGATGAATAGAAACCAAGTTATCCGTTAACTGTGCCAGATAATCACTCATCATCACACAAGGTACATCATACACAGCCTTAGGCCTTGGTGGACCCCAAATATTCATTGGGCGTCCAAATACAATCTCATAGGGTGTAAGGCCGGTTCGAGAGTGTGGCACCGACCTAATTGATAATAACGCCAGTGGCAAGGCGTCTGGCCAAGTCAAAGATGTTGAAGCTTGGATTTTGGCGATCTTAAGCTTCAGCGTACCATTATACTTCTCGACTAGTCCTGCAGACTGGGGGTGGAACACGGCGTGGAACTTCTGGGTGATGCCTAGGCCCTTCAAGACATACTTTATAACATCCGCTACAAAGTGAGGGCCATTATCACTCCACAGAAGTCTACAGACGCCGTATCGGGGGAAAAACTCTTTCAGCAATAGCTTCGCTGTAGTCATTGCAGTATTGTCTTTCGCAGGGTACGCCTCAACCCATTTACTGAAGGCGCAGACCACTACTAGGACATACTTCAAATTGTTACAGCGCTCAAGCTGGATATAATCCATCTGTAGAACCTCAAAGGGTGCAGTGGGCGTCGCAAATCCTCCTGCTGGAGTTCGCGTGCCTTTCCCTGGGTTATACTTCAGACAGATCATACAGGTCTGCACCACCCTCTTTGCCGTGCTAGCAATCTCTGGATGCTCCCAGACTTGGGTAAGCAATTTCACAATTGCGGAAGCTCCAACATGTGCTAGCCCATGTGCCATCTGAACCATAGGTTGTACAAAGGCCGTGGGTAATTTCCATCTATCCATCTGCTTATTTCTCCAGCAACCCTCGTCATCCAGTTCTCCTTCGCTAGCCCATTGTTCCCGCTCTTTGTCAGAAGCGGTCTTTTGTATTTCTCGCACTTCCTCCTTCGCATCATGCCATCTCTCCACCTGTGACTTCACTACATACATGGCAGTAGTACCGGGCTGCATCGCAGTCTCCCGTGCTACTCGATCCGCTAACGCATTCCCTTCTCCAACCTTATCAACCACTTTCCTATGGGCGCTACACTTAACAATGGCGATTTTCCTTGGGTATGTCAATGCAGTTAAAAGGTTGTGGACTAACTCTCCATGCATTATCTGTACCCCATGTGACGTTAGAAACCCTCTCTCCTTCCAGAGTAGGCCGAAATCGTGCGCTACTCCGAAGGCATAGCGGCTGTCTGTATAAACATTCACACACAATCCTGTACTGAGCTCACACGCTCGTGTTAACGCTATCAGTTCCGCTGCTTGAGCTGATTTCTGTGGTATGCGTGCTGTCTCCACTATCGTCTGTAACGTGGTAATTGCATACGCTGCTGAAGCCGTACCATCTGGTAGCTTCAGGCAAGATCCATCCACCCACAACTCTCCATCTACGTCTGAAAAGGGCGTATCCTGGAGATCAATACGACCCTTTGTTTGTTCCTCAGTCACAAGAATACAATCATGCACTTTCTGTGCCTCAGGCTGGGTCTCGGGATATGGCAACAATGTGGCCGGGTTTAATGTCACGCACCTTTTCAACGTAATATGAGGAGCTAAAAGCGTCAACTCATATCCCGTTAAACGGGCACTGGTCAAATGCTGCGTCTTTGTTTGATTAAGCAGGGCATCAACAGCATGGGGAACTAACACCAACAGTTTATGGGACAATACAATTCCTTCGCTCTGCCGTATTGACACAGCTGTCGCCGCAACCGAGCGAAAACACCCTGGCAATGCTCGGGCGACAGGATCAAGTACAGCCGAAAAGTATGCACAAGGGCGCTGCTTATCGCCGTGCATCTGCACTAAGACTGATAATGCACATCCATCTTTCTCATGCACATACAACGAAAAGGGTTTTGCATAATCAGGGGTCCCTAACACTGGTGCTGAACAAAGGGCCTGTCTCAATTGCTGAAAAGCAGCGTCACACTCATCTGACCAGGGGATCGGGATGGGCGTGTCTTTTGTCAAGAGAGCTAGTAATGGCTTAGCTATGTGCGAAAACCCCAATATCCACTGTCTACAAAAAGAAACAAGACCCAAAAATGCACGCACATCTTTCTGCGTGGATGGCCTCGGTGTGTCCAAAATTACTTGGATACGATCTGGTGTGAGTGCACGTCCCTCCTTAGACAAAAGGTGACCCAAATAAGTCACCTTTGGTCTACAGAATTGCAATTTCTTCCTAGAGACCTTGTGATTGTGGGATGCTAAAAAGGAAAGTAAGGCTATCGTACTTTTCTCGCACAACTCCAGGGTGTCAGCCGCCAACAGGATGTCATCGACATATTGAATGAGGGCGACCCCCTCGAGTAAGGCAAAGGAGTCCAACTGTCGCTTCAAAGCCTGACTGTAAATACTAGGGCTTTCTGTATAACCTTGGGGAATTCTACAAAAACGATAAGATCTATTGTTTAATGTGAACCCAAAAAGAAATCGGCTATCAGGGTGAATGGGAATGGAAAAGAAGGCATTTTTCAAATCAATCACTGAGAACACAGTCGCCGTAGGCGGGACCAAGGTAAGCAACGTCGTGATATCAGAAACCACCGGGTACTGAGGTATCACGATCTTGTTTACCTCCCTCAAATCAATTATGAACCGATAGACCTTTGCATCCGTGTCCTTTTTCAGAATAGGGAGAATCGGACTGTTACAGATATTATAGGGAACTTCTTCCACTACCCCTACTGCGATCAGGTCTTGCACAATCTGTATGAGAGCCTCCTCGCCCTCCTGGGAAATACGATACTGTGGGAGGCGTGGTAGTACCGCCCCCTCCTGGACACTAATGTGGACCGGAGGAATCACCATTTGTCCGACATCTGTGTCCGAAGTCGCCCATAAAGCTCGGGGGAGGGTAGCCAACAACGCATCCTCTGAGATCGTACACATCCGCCCAGATCGGGGGTAGTTGTCATTTAAAATCACCCTCACACCCTCAGGGGAACAGCGAATTGTAGCCCTAAAGTACTTTAACATATCAAGGCCCATAATGTTATCCGGTGTGTACGGAGCAAGCAGAAACGGACAAGGCGCAGAAAAACAATCAACTTTAAATGCAAGGGGCTGTGAAAGAGGGCTTCGGGAGAGTGTACCGTCAAACCCTACCGATGTAACTATTGAGCCGGATGGGGGAGCCCCCGGAACCAAGTACCTAGACAATGCACTACGTGTCGCTCCTGTATCCACTAGGAACTGATCAGTAGAACCTAAAACCTCAGCCGATACATAAGGACCCGTCTGATCGACCGGCACCTCAACTGATTCAGACCCCCATCCAACGCATTCCTATGCATGCTGGGAATCATGATATTCCGAGCGATCGATGTCCGATACATGATACTGGTGATGGCGATCGAAAACATTTGAGCTATCTCGGTGCTGTCCGGCAGTATCGAAACGGACATTATCGTTGGAATTCCCTCTAAAGTTCGAGAAGCCCCCTCTACCTCTCGGGCCACTCGGAGTGTGCCCCTGACGCGAAGCACGCAACGCTGGGCAATCCCTGGCCCAATGGCCCAACTGCTTGCAATACGCACACTGGTTCCTATTCAAATCAGATCGGCCCGAAGGGGGACCATAAGATCCGCCCCTTCCTCTATTATTATTACCCCGGCGGGGCGGGCCATATACTTGTGCTAACATCACTTTAGTTTTGAGATCTTTCGATTTTTTCTCCTCCTGGCCCTTCGCCTCGTGCTCCTGACGCTCATAATACTGGGCGATGGTCAGAAGGGCCGTCGGTGTCGCGGAGGACCAAGAACTCTCACTCGCTTTTAACCGGGCCGCAACTGCCGGCAGCAGATTAGCCACATATTTGTCCGCGAAAAGGTGGCGGCCCGTGTCGTCAGTAAGCGACTGGCCACTAAAATCATGAAACGTCTCCTCAAAACGCGTAAAGAAGTCCGCGACTGACTCGTCAACTTTCTGTTTACACGCAGCTAACATATTCCAATCAATCTTTTTAGGGGGGATAATCGTCTTCAACTTAGCCACAATAGCCGCAGGGAGATCTAAAATATTCTGGGGTGGTTTCTGTGCGGGCTTCCGTTCCCTATCCTCATCCTCAAGGTCAGACCACCGGGCCTTGAAGGCAACCGCATCATCTACCTTTCGGACAGAGCGCCACGTATCCGGCGGTAGGATAAGGCCAAAGAACAAGTCTATATCCGCTAAGGTCATAATGCAAGAATTCAAGGCCCCCTCGACTTCTTCATAGAAGGCCGCTGGATTCTTGCGGGGGTCAGGCAGCGCATTCTTTAATGCCATAACATCGGCCCTATGCCATGGAGTATAAACCCAATTATACACAAAATATCCCCTAGCATCGACAGAATTAATATCCGAGCTAGTCCCCGCTCCCTTGGGAGGAACATACAAAGGCGCCGCCTCTCGCATTGGTTTAACATGCACTATGTCATCCTTATCTGACTGGGAGGTGGATGGGTGGCCCCCTGCTGCAGACGAATCCGACTGCTTCTCCTCCTCCGTTTGTTGACGTGCTTTCTCTCTAAGGGCCAGCACCTCGTCCCGCAAAGCGAACAGCCGCCGAGCCGCCTCAGAAGCCTTAGGGGGAGAAAAAACACCATTACGTAATGCTCTGGCATCCGAAGACACTTCGTCAGGCTCAAGGACACTAGAATATTTTCTAAAAGCAGCAATTACTTCTTCTGAAAAATGAGACAGAAAATACACCCTCTCTCTATCTTGCCATGACCCCCAAGTATGGAACAACTCATCCTTAGACATCTTGCCCTTAAGTGCACGGAGGGAAAGTTTCCGAAGCTCAGCCATATGCTCGGCCGATAACATGGACCGTGTGTCGACCTTACCCGGAGCCGGGCCAGAATCTTGCGGCCGCGGAGCAGATGCGCCAACATAAGGGGGCGGAGAGCGATCTAGTAAATAAAAATCGTCATCAGGATTATTAAGGACAGGATAAAGTGGCTGACGAACAACATATTGACCCGAAACTTGTAGCCTTCGCTCTTTCTCTTGTCTGTCCGTTTGCTCTTGGTCCTCCCGACGCTTCGCTTCCTGCGCTCGCATATGATCATTCTTTCGTTGCTCCTTATCAAACAGCGCTTTCTCACGTTTCTCTCGCTCACGCACTTCCTTCACCCATAATCGCACATACTCAAACATATCCTGACGAGCACGTCGCTTACACATGCACTGTTCCACATACTCAATCTTACGTATATCAAACGATCCATACAAAGGCCATCGCAACTCAGGATCCTTCCTCGTATATTTCCTCCATAACGTGCTGTACATTATGGAAGAAAGACCATGCTTCACGTACATATCCCTATTAGGAGTTCCCTCTGGGGGAGCTGGAGCAGATTCCTCGAGGTTCAACCGGTGTCCAAAACAGCAGCACCACTTACGGAGTGCGCTAAAAGCAGGCATGCTAAGAATAATGCAAAATATGCAGTATTATCAAGAAAAATGGCACTTAATCGTTGCGCCGTTCAAAGTTTACACAGCTCCGGAGAAATTTCTCCACATTACCTGCCTATATGTGTTGCAACGCATATATTTTCACAAAGACAAATTCAAAATAGGACTAGTCACCATCAATCAAACTCAAATAGCCAGACCAGGCTTCAAAACTCGGAGCAAGTACCGTACAACGGTTCTTACCAATCAAGAGTCCAGGTTCCAACTGCCAAGCTCCACAATCGCCCAAACGGCTCTCACGGCAGGACCGACAGAAGAGATCTCAGTCGATGACCGGCGCCACCCAGACGGTCAGCTCGGAAGGGAAGGAAGAAAAACCTTGGGATGCCAGGGCTAAGACGCCGCTGGCAGTGATCACGTCCCCGGCCAAACTCCTCACCTTCGTCGCGACCAGTCCTTCGAGCATCCGAGTCGCCGATGAGCCCCACGTGACGGGCGCCAATTGATGAATACAAGCCCCAGCTAGGCCCGCAAGAGACAAGGGTTCGCTCTTCTGTAACGAAATCTATAAGGAAGTTGGCACGGAAACTGCAAAGTACAAAAACAATGTTTATTAACCCTTAAGGGTGGTCCTACAATCCACACAACACTCTTCAGTATTGCATGGAGTAGCACACAGAACTTGCATACACAGTCCCCTTTTATACACAGCAGAGGGGCTCATAGTGGGTGGATACAACATGAGGTTTGAAGAACATTACCATTTAGGGTCATTCTCGATACTGAATCAATACATGGGCGGAGCTAACACATTCCTCGAGCCCGCAAAAGGACATGGTCAAGCAAGGCTAATTATAACAGATGTGGTCAAGTCTGGGCATGCGCCAGACGGACAAGAGAGAGCTATTTATAGACTGTTGCTAGGCAGATTACAAGAGCAACTAACACAGAGGTCGGACTCTCCTCGTGGTGAACACATGGCAGTATGCCAATACAAAATGGAGTCCGGACTTCGGCCAACATAATGAGGAAAACACGATAAAAGGGAAATATTAATGTTTTCAGTAAATGCTTAATCACATTATGCTTTAATTTACAACAACAGGGTGTACTCTTACTATTCTGGCGCTCATGGTTTACATGTACGACTGGATAGGTACATGTTTTCTGAGGAATTACTTCCACATGTGTCTGCGGTGTATTATTTGGGAAGGGCACATTCAGTTCATAATCCACATTTACTGGAGATACTGTGGGAACCCCCCCGGTCACCGATTCCGACCTGGCGGATGCAACCAGACGTGTTATTAGATGCACCCTTCCAGAATCTACTGGCCAGACATATAGCACGCTACTTTGAAGAGAACACTGGTACCGATACGACGCCCCAAGTAGAAAGGGGTGCATTCAAAGTAGTGGTTAGAGGCGAATGTCTTGGAATGCAGGCAGGTATGCGAAAGCAAATAGATGGGTCTTTGGCACGAGTTAAGGGAGAACATTCCAGATTACTTGACCGACTCTGTAATCTGAACTACACAGCACACTCAGCGTGCACTCACCACATGGGGGACAAACCTGGCAAGTTGTTATCGTGGCTAATACGACAAGATACCATTACCACACCTGTGACGTCTATACAAAACACACATGGCATCATGGCTCATACCCAGGCAGATATACACGAGGCCTTTGTAGAGCACTACACCCTAATGTATCGGTCTTGCTTGCGGGCTACGGACACAGACATACAGGAGTTTCTTTCGGCCCTGACGCTGCCGTGTCTGGCAGAGCATCAACAGGACGAATTAGGTGTCCCTTTGCTACCGGACGAACTGCGTGAGAGTATTTTCTCCCTATCTAATGGCAAATCCCCAGGTCCGGATGGACTACCGGCCGAATTTTTTAAAGCTTACTCCGATATATTAATACCAGAGCTGCTGCGGGTATATGCGGCGGCCCTAGATGACTCTGGCCTTACGCTTACACAAAACGAGGCAACGCTGGTCTCCCTCCTGAAATCAGGTAGAGACCCTGCAAATTTAGGCCCTTATCGCCCACTGGCCATGTTAAACACAGATTATAAAATCCTTGCTTCCACCCTGGCTAGGCGCATATCTCCGTTTGTACCAGCCCTGGTTCACAGCGACCAAAACGGATTTGTCCCAACTAGGAGCACCTCCCTCAACATCCGTAGGTTATTTAGAGTTCAGAAATATGCAACGAAACAGTGGCCACGATCTGGCTGCTTAGTACTCGACCTGGAGAAGGCCTTTGATTCAGTGGAGTGGCCTTACCTCGCAGCGGTGCTGCGTAAATATGAGCTGGGAGATGGGTATTTACAAATGGTGCAGTTATTGTATAAGCGACCCACGGTACGAGTCCGCACAGGCAATCTTATGTCTGATACAATCAGGGTCAGACGTGGAACTAGGCAGGGATGCCCATTGTCTCCGCTGCTCTTTTCCCTCGCCATGGAGCCATTGGCGATTATGCTGCGAGAAAGTGGAGCAGTCTGGGGTATACCCCTGGAAGATGGGCTCCATACGGTGTCTCTATATGCCGATGACCTGTTGCTGTATATGAGAGACCTGCATGAGATACTGCTAGCTGTTTCCGATATATTCTGCAGGTTTGAGGAAATCTCGGGACTTAAGGTGAATTGGGCCAAGTCGGGCGCTTATTCTTTTAATGAAAGCGTGGATGCAACTGATATATTAATAAATGGATCAGCGCTTGCCTGGTACCCGACAATGTTTAGATATCTGGGGATATACATTTACAGATCCCCTGTGGACATACTAGAAGGCAACTTGGTGCGCGCCATCACTTCCATACGGGCGCAGATACAATTCTGGAAAACTCTGCCACTAAATGTGATGAGTCGAGTCACCCTTACTAAAATGACAGTATTGCCCAGACTATTGTATTATTTTGCAAACTTGCCAGTATATGTCCCAGTGCGGCTATTTCTGGAACTGGAGGGGTTAATCAGAGGCCTAATATGGAACACGGGGCGGCCCAGGATAGCGCTGCAGAAATTATATGCACCACCGGAACGTGGGGGCTTGGCGGTCCCTCATTTAGAATTATACTATTTGGCTGCACAGCTGCAGTGGGTCGCAAAGTGGCTCAGTGGTAAACACCTGGCAGATACTGCCACAGAGTCATTCTCGTGGACACAGACAAAAATCTTTGGCTTATTTCACCCACTGGCCAAATCTCCCCGTCCAACACAGTTGCACATTGACATAGCTCACAGGTGCTACTGAAGGGGTCTCCAGCTAACAAAGGGCACCGTCCCCTACGCTCCAATACTGCCACTGGTAGGTACGCCCCGAGGTAGAGAAGTTGTAACTGACATAGAGCTGGTGTCCTGGACGGAGGCGGGAGTGGAGACATTGGGGGATCTGTATGTTGATGGTGCCTTATTGTCCTTTGCAACCCTGTCAGAGGACACTGGCCTGCCGGTAGGCCAGTTTCTCCTGCATGCAGCCATCATACGGACATTAACACAAACATGGGGAGATCTGTCGACAGAACCGCAAACACATCAGCTGCTGCAGTATTTACATGTGATGGGGAGGGGACGCATGTGATTCCTTGGCTAGTGCAGGCCCTACTTACACACGTGTTGAGCCCACTGCAGAAACTCCGGGCAAGCTGGGCTGTGGACAGAGGTCAACCCTGGGCAGACAAGGATTGGGAACGTGTCTTAGCTAGCACCACGTACATACCGCGTAACTCACATTTTAAACTCATACAAACGTATATATTACACAGAGCATACATCTCGCCAGACAAGATTAATAGATACTTTAACATCACCACTTCGGCTTGTCCGAGATCCCATCTACTGGGCGCTGACTTACTACACATGCTGTGGTCCTGCCCCCTGCTTCACACCTATTGGCGCACCATATCAGCAACTCTAACCAGCAGCACCAACGCTGAAGTGCCATGCACATGGGAGATTTGCATCCTGGGGTTCTATAAGCGTACAAAAGCTACTAGAGATAACTCCAGATTCTGCAACTTAGGTCTAATCACCGCAAAGCGATTAATAACTAAAAGATGGAAGCACAAGGATCCTCCAGAGGCATCCCACTGGCTAAAATCTCTAGAAAACTGGGCACCGGCGGACAGCACCATTCTTCACAGAGAAGAAACAGCTGGGCTACGCAAGTTTCCTATCGCACAAGCTTGGGATGACATGTTGAAAGTTCTCGCGCAAGCGGGTGAAGCAATGTGTGCTCCCCAAGCACGGCAAGAGGGAGAAGAGGCCTGAAGTGGCTACCCGGGTGGGGCGGATAAGCAGTGCACACAAGGCATCCTTGGACAGGACTATTAGGGTAGGCAATGACTCCACATTCCTTCATATTACGACATAGACACGACCCCAGGTACAGGACACATTGGACTCCACACAAATACACATAGACTAGGGACAACAACCCATGCTTGACAAACCACGCGCGACCCCGAATATGACCTCACTTACACGGCACATAAAATTCTAGATGTCGGATGCTTTGAATACTTGATATCTCACAGTTTTGTTGTATTTACTTTTATAATTATTGGTTATGATTTTCAGGTTGGAAGATGTAGACATCCGGCATATTAGCGACACTGCTTGCTTCCTAAAATCCATGTCTTATTGTTCATTGTTTCCTAGAAATTGTACCATACACGCACTATATATTGATGTATTGACAGACATACTTGAATTGTACTAATGGATGCAAGCAGAAGATACATAAGATAGACATGTCCTACCCCTCAATCAGGGCTGACGGTGTATGTGGGTATTATACACCCATATCAAACTACCAACGCACGTTAACTGATGAGAAGTAGCGGTAACATTATACTGTGAATGTCATAGGAGAGGATTTGTAATTATGCAAGTACTGCCGCAGTGATACTAACCTTGTATATCAGTGCAGTATCGGACTATGATTGCTTGGTTTGTATTAAGAAATTGATGGAAAATTTAAATAAAGATATTTAAATAAAAAATGAGGGGGAGCTGGCACAGGACCTGCTCCCCCTCACCCAACAATGGGGTCTAATAGTACAAGAGGATACTCCAATCTAAGCAAAGTTCTGTGGTTGGAGGGCATTAAACTTGGAATACAATTAGGCTGATGCAAGTCATTAAGCCAAGAACTGATCCATGATCTATTCACAGAATGTAGAGTTTATTTAAATGTAAACACTTCAAATAGGGTGTTCAGGACATACGCCATTTTTGGGGAGTTTTCACCATCTGCCAAATTTTTAATATCCCATTAAACATGTTCAAAACATTGCCCAGCCTTGGAAAAGGAATACAGTACTTGGGGGAAGATTGATATTTGTTAAAAGTGTGCAGGGCTGAGTTACATAAGTATAGCCTGTTATTAAATAAAATACAGTAGTTTGAATTATTGGTAGGGAGTGGTGAGCAGAACAGTGTCAACCAAAATGTATGTCTGCACAATTCCCCTGTGCAATTACTTCCTGAAACATAATCTGCAATCATCTTCCTTGGACAAAAAAGTTGGAACAGATTTATAAAAAAAAACTCAATTTGCAATGCCAATAGATTTGGCTGTACGCTAGCAATGTGTGGCTATGTAAAATCAATCAATCCACTTGGATTTTTGGTGCACAGCTAATCACCCACAAGGGCATCCAGGCATTAGGTTCTTGCTGGGATCAGTCTTAAAGCCAGGTCTTGAGCCCCTTTCTAAATTCAGAGAGGGAAGATGATGTCTGGAGGTGAAGCTGAAGGTCATTCCAGGACTTGGCAGCAATGTAGGAGAAGGAACTTCCTCCCCTGTGGCTTCAGCGGATGCAGGGAGTGTTTGCAGGGGCAAGGAATGCGGAGCGCAGGTGTCTGTAGGGTTGGTGAAAGTTCAGGTGGTGGTTGATATATGCTCCTCCTTGGTCTTGGAGGGCCTGTAGGTGTGTGTCAGTGCTGCAGATCGGAGCATATAAATTCTCCCTACTTCCACGGACAGAGTAATTCCACAGTCATACGCACATACACTCATCATACGCTAGGGCCCATCACACTAACATTCATTCAATTACTCTATCCACTCTGAATATGCGAGAAAAATCCTAAACAATCTGCATCTAAACTGAGGTCCATGCGACCTAATTGATCAGTCTTGAGTCATGATTTAAACATAAGGAACACATTTGAAAACTCAATAAATGACAAAGAAATAACCACCCGACACTGTGATTCAAACAAAAGGTTATTTTATCTAAATTAGTTCAAATGAAAGTCAATTAATAGCATAATCATTATTCTCATAGTTACCTATTCTAGCTAAATGTCATATTTGGGTCAGGACAGGTCTCTCAGTAAAGTCTCCCGAGTCGCCGTCCTCTCAATTAGCGTCGATCCTCTCGAGCATAGGTTCAAGAAGAAGTGGCCTTAGACCCTCCCTAGTCTAACAGTATTTATACTCAAACTTACATATTGAAAGTTACAAACAAACTCTAAACGTCCGTTGAGCCATTGAGCAGAGCTAGCAGGAAAGGATGTTGACTCGCAACATTTAGAAAACCTCCGCTCTCGAAAATCTCAAAAATAAAAACACGGAAGAAGGAAGCTCAAACTAAAAAATGTAACATCCATGAATGCTCTTCCTCGGAATCATAGTGAAGCCACCGCAAGTTTATCAGAGTTCGTTGTGGCTTTATTCTTTTCCAAGGGCAACTGGCATCAAGCCCGGAGCTGCTGTCCTCACGGAAACTTTTAATACAGTCAGAGGCCGAGGTCAGGTGGTTTTCAACCATATTCAGCAAGGCCTCTCTTCATATTTCATCTACTCAAATGCAGGCTGTAAATATCGGCCATCTTTGACTAGGCCAAAACGGACCATCTTAATTAAAAGAAACACAAAACAGCGTTACCACATCATAATGATTATACAGTGTTAAACCCCACTAATACCCTTATGTGTATGTAATTACCTAGCCATCTGCAACACAAAGAAGCATTAAAGAACGTTAGTTTAAAGCGCAAACACATTACAAATAGCACTTTAGCCACACATATTTAATTAATTTGCTCACCAACTTAGTTCACGTACTAATGAAGCAACACAAATGCATTCCCACGTGTAATTCTTTCATTAGTAAAGTTGATTAATCAGAAACTTCAACAAAATTAATATTTAATAATTAATTATCAGTAATTTTAATTATGACATATAAACATAAACTGGAGTTTAAATTTCAATAAATTTTCAATAGAAAACCCTGCTCCAGCAATCCCCCCTTTGGTGATATATTATCACCACAAAAACGCAACCCCAAAAAAAAAACTTAGTCCCCATTTCTTAGGAGAAATTCAAATGTCTTTTTGAACAACATGTTACACACCAGTCTCTCTTTCATCCTCTTCTCTTGATTCTAGGTACACACTCTCCCTAAATTTCTCTAATTCTATTTCTTGTGGGTCTCTCTTTGACCTCTTTTGTTTCTTTTCAGTATTCTGTCTTATTATTTTCTTTTTCCCTCCCCTGTTTTTACAACACAAACACCCTAATCTTAGTATCAATAAAGCAACAATTACACATGTCAAATGAAATAATATCTTACCAAATATGGTACTACCTATCTTAGCAATAAAGTTCTTAACAGCAACTATCTTATTAGCCATTTTATTCCAGATACTTTCAGCTTCCAGTGGTACTAATTCTTCATGCAAATCAGTAATATTTTTGATATAGACCTTTAGATCTTTGCTTTCGTCCGGAATGTAAGTGCAACAATGTTGAACTTTCAGCATTCCACAAACTCCATCCTCTTTGGCCAATAGAATATCAAGGGCAAGTCGATTTTGCATAGACATGGCGCGTACGGCAACCATCTCCGTATTTACCAAAAGAAACCCTCCAGCGGTGCTTGTCGATAAGCGATCCACCACTGTTGACAGTTTCCGAATTCCATATGCATTTAATGAAATTCCCACTGCTGGAATTAAAGCTCCAAAAATATCTCCTACAATTTCTGACCAAGTTTCTCTCTTAAAGCGTGTTAGTAGATTAATTTGTTCTGCATCTTCTATCTTATCTATATGAAAAATTTTAGGGAAGACCAGGCCAACATAACATGTGCCATACCAATGGTCAGGCAACCTATAATAAGCCTTATTCCCACAAATATAATACACTCCCGGGAAAACTGGATCTTCTCCTCCCTTGAATCCCCATCCTGTTGCAATAAAGTATGTATCATGACACTCACTAGTCCCAACGAAATAATTATCATATTGAGATTTCCTTCTGGTAATGCATAGTTTACCCTTCTGTGGTGCATCTAAAGCCAAAGTTGGACTGGCCCCATTCTTCAACTCTTTTCCCATCTCAATATCCCAGATTGTCTCACTCATTTTATATTCCCCTGCCTTTTCATGCATGCTCACTCTTCTTTTCTCTACCATGTCTAGGAAAGCCTTTTCTTCTTCTTTCAAACTGCAAGTTAAATTGTTTCTAAAAATGTAATCTAATGTTAATTCTTCTGTCTCAATAAAAATCTCACCAAAAATGTTAGCTTCTTTAGCTGGATTCAGTTTTCTATTCATAGGCAATTGCCCAAAAATGTTATCTTTGTTAGACATCTCATAATCTATTTTCCCTAACAAATAAAAAACACTACTTAACACACTACATGAAATTCCATACGTAGCTGGAAGATGGTGATAAGTAACTCCCTCTGAAACGGATGCAGGCAATTGCATACAGACATAGCAATCCCTTACTTCCATTGTCTTTACGTATTCGTACAACAACTTTGAAAAAACATTACTAGAAAAATCATTAATTGACCTATCTTTATGTATGTAAATGTTACTAATTCTAGTTGGAACTACTTTCTGTGAACTCTTCTCTATGTTAGTCATATTCCCAGTATGTATTCCAAAAGTGTCTACTGTAACTCTAAAAGTAACTAGTAAAGCAAGTACACCCCATAGTAGCATTAATAATCCTGTACAGCAGCAGCACATTCTACACCATCTTTTCAAGAAGGCACATCTACTTTGATTATTTTCTGTGTTAGCCATCTTATTACTTTGGCAGTGTCTTTTGACTTAGCCTCTACTACTCCACTACTGAATTTCTAGAATTTTATATTATTTCAAACAGCTAATTTTAGATTTTCTTCTTTTCACTCTTCTCCAAGTGACTCCTTCAGTTCACTCAATTTGGATTTTCATCACTTTTCACTTCTTCTTCAGCAACATCAAACTGTATCAGATCTTCAATATCCTGAGCATCTGACTCTTCTCCAATGTCAGTCAAGATAACTTTCAGGATTCCAACAGTTTTCTCCTCCTCAACCACTTCTTGTAAGGTCCCCTCTGGATTTCCTTGACTTTCTGCCTCTTCTTCTTCAGACAGTGCCACGTACGTCCATTCCGGTGACCTATACTTCTGGTTAGGCTTTCTTACTCTCTTGATCTCCTCTGGTTCTTTTGAGACCTTTTGTTTTTCACCCTTTGCTTGATTCTGACTGGACACCTCGTTCACCTGTTCAGCTTTCGATGAATTTGCTCGTGTCAGTCTATACCTTAGCCTCTTTATCTTGTTAGGCCAAAGATCTCCTCTTACACTCCTTTTTGGTCTCACTTCTTCATTATTTCTTTCTCCGATCCAAGTTCTCTTTCTCAGAACTCGACCCTCAGGTTTCTCATTCTCACTCTCATCCGATTCTGTTTCATTTGCCTCTGGTTCATCAATGATTTTCTTTTGCTCCACCGATTGAGATTTCCCTACTACTGTCCCTCCTCGGATCTCCGACACGCAATCTTCTTGCTGTCTACTTGTCCCTTCACCTAGCTTATCAGGAATGTTCCCTACACCTCCTCGGGGGTCTTCCGCAATCTGTCCCTCTCTATCTTCTTCTGACCCTACTTCTTCAGGAGTAATCTCAAGTGGATTCTCAATCTCTTCATCTGACTCAGGTGTAGTCTCTGTGGAATTGCTCTTTTCACCTCTTTCTTCTCCACTGCTTGTTGGAACTTCAGGCACTCTTACAGAATCCGATCTCTCCTCTGAGACTCTCAATGTTTCTCTTGAAGTCTCTCTCGGGAAGAAAAAAGAATCACCTGACTCTCTTTCTCCTTCCCCCCTTTCAGGATTCTTTTTTCTTCTCACTGGTTCAGTCTCTGCATCATCACTGGAATCTGACTCTTCAAAATACTCTTTACCAGTCCCATCCTTTGGATTCGGAACTCTCAGAGTATGACTTGCATGAACCCAGTTTTTCACACCAGCACACTTTACTGCAGTTGTCGTAGTCAGAATGACTTGTCTTGGCCTTCCCCACCTTGGAACCAAGCAATTTCTTCTTCTGTGCACTTTTATCCTCACCCAATCCCCTGGACTCAGATCATGGGCTTGCTTCTTTTCAAGTGTGGTGGCGTCTCCTCCAACCTGGTGAAACACAGAATGAACTGCGTCAGCCAGGCCTTTACAGTAATCCAAAATCATGTCATCAGTTATTGTCATCAACTTGTTGACAGGCACGAAAGCATGTCTCATTGCTCGTCCCATCAATATTTCATGTGGACTCAACCTTGTAGTTCTATCTGGAGTAGACCTAATAGTCATTAGCACTAGAGGCAAGACATCAGGCCATTTCATTCCAGTGGCTAAACACATCTTACCAATCCTATTTTTGATTGTGCCGTTCATCTGTTCAACAACACCAGAAGCCTCTGGTCTGTATGCACAATGTAGCTTCTGCTGTATGCTCAATGCTTCACAAATTAAACCCATGAGCTCATTGTAGAAGTGTCCCCCTCTGTCTGACTCAATTGTCACTGGGAACCCGTACCTAGGAATCAACTCTCTTAACAGCAACTTTGCCACTGTTATTCCATCATTTCTCCTAGTCGGATAGGCTTCTACCCACCTTGAGAACAAACAAACTACCACTAGAACATACCTCAATCTATTCACTTGGGGCATTTCAATGAAATCAATTTGCATTCTGGTAAAAGGACCTCCTTCTCTGCCTATTGTTCCTAGACTCACCACTGTCTTTTTTCCAGTATTGAACTGCTGACAAATCAAACATCTTTGACAGATGCTCTCTGCAATCAGCCTGAACTTTGCATTGTACCAGGTTTGTTTAAAGGACCTAATCATAGCGTCCCTCCCCAGATGTCCCTGGCCATGATACATTCTTGCCATTGTTGATAGCATCGAGTTAGGCATGACTGGTCTTCCATCTCTATAGATCCAAACATGATCTTTCTCTCTTGGGGCACAACCTGCCTTGATCCAATCTCTCATTTCCTCATCTCCTGCTTCATCCTGCAACTGTTTCACTTCATACCATGTTTCCAGGACATTAGTAAACATCACAGAACAAAAAGACATTTCCCTTTCTCTTCCCCGGTTAATCGAATGATTGTTCTTTGCACAATACTGTGCTATGTCATTTGCAAAACGATTACCAAGAGTAACAAAATCATCTCCTTGTCCATGAGCAGCACATTTTACAACTGCTAGTTCTTTAGGCAGCTGTATCGCCTCAAGCAACTTCCCAATCACTTCAGCATTCTTTATGGGAGTCCCACTCGACGTCAAGAAACCTTTATGCAGCCAAAGTTGGCCAAAATCATGAACCACTCCAAATCCGTACTGACTATCAGTCATCACAGTCACTCTCAAATTCTTCCCAATCTTACAAGCTTTCGTCAATGCCACCAATTCAGCTACTTGAGCAGATCTAACTCCTTTCAAAGTCGAAGCTTCCATAACTTCTGAAACTTTGCACACCGCATATGCTGCACTTAGCACACCATCATCAGTTCTCAGACATGATCCATCCACAAACAACACATGATCACTCTCAGGTAGTGGCAGATCTCTTATGTCTGGTCTAGGTTTTGTGCAGTAATCAAGCACATCCAAACAATCATGATCAACATCATCTCCCACATTCACATTTTCAGCATCTAGCAAAAGAGTTACTGGATTCACATTCACACATCTCTCAAGAGTCACATTTGATGCTCCCAGAATGACTTTCTCATATTTAGTCAGCCGACTATTGACATATATTGAGTCCTGCTTCTTGTCAAAAGAATTGCCACATCATGAGGTACGAACACCCTTACAGGATATCCCATTATTATACCCTCACTCTGTTCCAAGCTTCTGCATGTAGCAGCTACCGCTTTCAGACAACCTGGCAAACCCACAGCTACGGGGTCAAGTGTTGATGAGAAGTACGCAATTGGCCTTCTCAGTCGTCCATGTTTCTGGATTAACACTGAAAGTGCACATCCATTTCTCTCACTGCAGTACAACTCAAACTCCTTCTCATAGTCTGGCATTCCCAAAGCAGGAGCTTCACATATTCTGCTCTTCAATTCTTCAAATGCTGCCATTTGTTCTGCATTCAGTTCCAATGGGTCTCTCACTTCACTTTTAGTCAACTTAATCAATGGCTTTGCTATCAGGGAGAAATTACTTATCCACTGACGACAATAACCCACCATCCCCAGAAACATCCTCACTTCTCTCTGGGTCATTGGGGCTCTCATTCCTCTGATAATTTTGATCCTGTCATTGGTCACTTTTCTCAGACCTTTCTCAATATTGTGTCCAAGATAATGCACCTCTTTCTTACAAAATTGCAATTTGGCTGGAGATACCTTTAACCCTCCATCTGCCAGATGATTCAGTAAAGCTATGGTATCTACTTCACAAGCTTCACGTGTCTTCGATGCCACAAGTAGGTCATCGATATACTGCACTAGTACTGAACTTTCAGGCATGATCAAACTCTCCAAAGACTTCTTTAACAACTGATTGAATATTGATGGACTCTCTGTATACCCCTGTGGGATACGGCACCATGCCAAAATACGCTGTCCAAACCGAAATGCAAAAATCGGCTGGCTGTCATGATGCAATGGAATTGAAAAGAAAGCATGACACAAATCAATCACCGTGTACCACTCAGCATCACGAGGAATCTGATACAAAATCACTGATGGATTTGGCACAATGGGACAACATGCTACCACAATCTTGTTAACTTTTCTCAACTCTTGTACAATCCTGAACTTTCCATTAGGTTTCTTCAGCCCCATTATCGGTGAATTACACGGGCTACTCAGTAACTCTCTCAAAACACCCTGTTGAATCATCTTGTCAATTATAGGAGTTATTCCCTCAATTATCTCTGGCGTCAATCTGTACTGTGGGATATTAGGATAAACGATTCCTTCTTTCACTGAAATCTTCACTGGATCTACATTATTCATCAATCCCACATCCTCTCCAGTAAAATCCCAAACTGCTGCTTTTACTGTGTGTCTCAACTCTTGAGGCAAATCATCTGGATTAAACACAGCATATGTTCCAACAATCTCACTTTCTCTATTATCTAGAGTCATCCTGTACAGAACATCCTCATCTGGTGTCTCAAAAGCTATTCCATCCGGAGTACAGAAAATTGTGCAATTCATCTTACACAATAAGTCCCTACCTAACAAATTCACTGGACTGGTGTCACAGACTACAAATCTGTGCATGTCTGAAAATTTCCCTATTCTTACCCTTACTGGTTCGGTAAGACGAGTCTTAATCTGTGTATTAGCTACACCAACCACTTGGATTGCTTCGTCCGAGAGAGGAAGATTTCTTATATCTGCTGACCTGACAGTTGATCTCGTCGCTCCTGTGTCTACCAAAAAAGTAACACTCTCCCCATTTATTTTCCCATCTACAAATGGTCCTGCCTGGTCTATTTCTAGAGTTGCACCAAGTATGCACTCTTCCTCCTCTCTTCGGCACCGTCAATAGTCCCCTTCAGACTCACTCCCCTCATTCTTTAACCAGTACTGTTGTACCGGGTTAGTACGTCTCGGTTTGTTTACCTGCTCATCATTGTAGAATCCTGAGTCCTGGTTATATTTCTGGGACCCTCTATTCTGCGGCAAGGGCGGTTTTGGCTCTTGACTCTGCTGTCTGACAACCTTCTGCTGTTGTTGCTGATGATTACACCCCTCGTTCTGCACCTGTTGATTCAATGATTTATTCTCATTACTCACTAATGGTGGATTGGTACACTCAGATCTCCAATGCCCCAATTGTCCACAGTTGTGACATGGGAACTTCTTTTTGGCTTCTTCTAGATTCCCCTTTCCTTTTCCTGTGGCATATCTGGGCCTATTTCCTGGATTATTTGCTTGTTCCACCAGCTGTGCTTCTTGCCTTTCTGCAACTTTCACCTGTGCCCACATTGCTTTCTCTTTCAGCTTTCTTTGTTTTGCCTCAATCTCATCACTGAAGTACTTTGCATGTCTCAAGATTTCATCAATCTTTTTACTCTGCCAATCGACTGTGTGCTCACGAATCCTTTCACTGATTTCAGGTCTCAAGCCATATATAAACCTGTATACAAAATGACTCAAATCCTTATCACCCAGATGTTCATCTCCACTGAACTGTTTAAAAGCCAGTATCAGCCTTTCATAAAAAGCATGAACTGATTCTTTTGCTTCCTGATGGGTCCGATCTATCTTAACCCAGTCTGTCTCTTTAGGGGGTACTTTATTCTTCAGGAACACAATAACCTGTTCATATTTCCTCATGACCTCCGGGTCTGGAGCTCCCGTTTTCTGATCTCTTGGGTACTCCTTAGCAGGCCAATCTACAACTATTTTACACTCTGCCCACAAGTCTGCTGGAACAATTATATCAAACAGACTATTCAGGTCAATCCACAGCACTTTTGACAATTTCACAAACCTATCTACCTGCCTATACCACTCGACGGGCTTTTCTCTCAGTCGAGGGAAAGCATTCGTAAATGACAAAATATCCTGTCTAGTCCATGGGACATGTACATATCCTCCTCCAGGAATCTCTCTCATAGGATAAGCATCCACTGTTTTTTCTTTTTCTCTCATGGGAAAAGCTGAGTAAGTTCTGTCCACTGAATCTTCCCTTTTCTTGTACCACCTATCCTTCCACTTTTCCACATCACCCCATTTTCGCAATAAGGAAATCATTTCCTTAATCTGCCCTGTTCTGCCAACATCATTTAGATTCTCAATGTCTTTGTCAGAGAAATCCACCCTGTAAGGCTTCTGCAAAGCTTTCACCTTATCCATGTCAACTCCCATTTCACTCGCTATTCCTTTTAACCTGTCATGTGTACTCTTAGCCCTCCAGGTAATACTCTTGCACATGAATAACAACTCTCCATCATGTTGATTTTTCAACATTTCTCTAGGAATTGTTCCTGCAATAAGCTCCTCCAATTCTATGCGCAACCTGGCTACATCAATTGCCTGTGAATCTTTATCCTTCTTTTGAAGAACTTTCAACCAATCATTCAAATCCTCAGCTGTTATTTCTGTAGACCTTTTCACTGCACCCACTTGTTCTGCCATCCTCTGTGGTTCCAATATTGATCCTCCTAAACAACCAGTATTCAATCCTGAATGAGGCTGTACATCTGATCCTCCACTACATGTGTCATGTCTCAGCTGTCTCAAATGATTCTCTTCTGTCCTTATTCCTGATTCTCCCAAAGAACAAGAACCAACCAAACCATTTCCTACATAGGGAACTGTCAAACCATTTTCACCCATTCTTTGTTTATCAAAAATAGGCATAACCGGACCTATGGTTACAGGTACTGTAACAGCTTCTAGATTTTTCGTTAGCTCTCTAATTTTCTCTGTCAACTCAGATGTGGTTCTGGCTAATTCTCTTGTTTTCTCGTCCCCAATTTGATTCTCTCTCTCTCGCTCTCTCTCTCTCTCCCTTTCCGTGAAAGAGCTACCACTTTTCAGATCAGGTGTCACAATTTCTGTTTTAACAATTCGCAAAGTATCTCTTATGGGAGTAGCAACTGGCGTTCTCTCTTCTGGTTCTGGTCTATAGGGTGGTGGTCTCTTGTAAATCATGTCATCCAAGACCTCATCCTCATAATCATTAGCCCCATACCTTCTCACTTCTGCATCAGGCACCTTTTCCGTACCCTTCCTCCCTTCCTTCTCTTCAACAGTTGTCATAGGATATAGTCCCTCTGACATACTAGCATCTCGCCATCTCCTCATTCTATCATGATGAGTTTCATGATCATATTTCCTCCCAAAAATATACCTATAATTACCTCCACTCCTCTGCTTTTCTCGCTCATGAACCTCATCTTCCCATTCTACCAACGCCTCAAACTGTGTCGGCCTTGGTCTAGGCTCTAGACACATCATCTTTTCCCGTAAATTTCTCAACACGGCCAGATTAAATGAACCATGTTCCGGGAACGCTAAAACACCATCGTCTTTAGTGTACTTAGCCCAGTTGTCTAACCATATACAGGTATGATACCCATATTTCGCAACCATGAAGGATGCAGGAGTCCTTGTCGGAGGTAGCAATTCACCTTCTCTAGTTATTATGTTTTTATCCTTGTCGAACCACCTTTTAATTTTACCGAACAAGGATTTTTTCTTCTTTTCCTCCGTCTGGCAATACATTTTAGCGTTTACCACAACTCTCTAGTCCCTTCCGCAACTGTACGATCTTTTATCCAATAACAGCGAGACTCACACTAACGCACCAATCCTGGAGCGTCTACGTCACCCTGTACTCCTTCCAATCCCTGCGCGTCTCACACCAACACACCAATCCCAGCACGAGCACTGTTCTAATCCACTGTCCAATCACAGCGCGGTCTGTCTCTGACGTCAGTAGTCGCTGCAGTCGCTTCTACTCTTGTCTCCTGTCACTCGTCTACCCCTCCTTTACAAAGTCCCTCAATAGACTCTGTTTCAGGTTCTACAAAATCTATTAGTTACAACATATAAACATCTCCATTGTCTGCTTCGCTAACCACAGAATAGTAAAGAAAAGTCTTTCTCACAAGAATCCCGCTTCTCTCTAGAACAGCGCTTACCTCTGCTCCACTACGGAATCATTACTTTCGTTGACACAGTAGCACATCCCTCTACTCTGCCCTTCTATCATGCATCCATCAACTGTTTCCTCCAGGAATGCTCCAAAGAGTCTTACAATCAACTAAATGCTCATACATTCACGCACTTTCACACCAGAAAATGTAGTACATCCACACAGAATCCTGCTTTTCCCGAGAACAGCGAACAGTCTGTCCCACTACAGAATTATAACACACGTTAACCAAGCAGCGCTTACCTCTGCCCAGTCCTTCAAACAAGCTCAGAGAATACCTATTACTTCTCCAGCAGTAAGCTTTAACGGCAAACCTTACGGATCCCTGGGACTTAAGACCAGAGTTTCACAGATAACCTTTGCTACCATACGCACTCCTTTTATACTGAAAATATGTCTCTAATAGTAACACACGACGATGTCACTGATTCCGAACCCAGACAATGTGACGCGCAACTTCAATTGTCACACGTTTTTCCCTGCATACGTACAGGGCCAACAATCCCGTCTTTCCCGAGAGCAGCACTCACTTCCCTCTGCCCTACTACGGAACCGTCACCAGCTCCCCACGTTCCAGAAGCCGTACACACTACATATAACTCAATAAGACGACTTCAACATATAGTGTAGGAAACTGCTGCAGATCGGAGCATATAAATTCTCCCTACTTCCACGGACAGAGTAATTCCACAGTCATACGCACATACACTCATCATACGCTAGGGCCCATCACACTAACATTCATTCAATTACTCTATCCACTCTGAATATGCGAGAGAAATCCTAAACAATCTGCATCTAAACTGAGGTCAATGCGACCTAATTGATCAGTCTTGAGTCATGATTTAAACATAAGGAACACATTTGAAAACTCAATCAGCGTCGATCCTCTCGAGCATAGGTTCAAGAAGAAGTGGCCTTAGACCCTCCCTAGTCTAACAGTATTTATACTCAAACTTACATATTGAAAGTTACAAACAAACTCTAAACGTCCGTTGAGCCATTGAGCAGAGCTAGCAGGAAAGGATGTTGACTCACAACATTTAGAAAACCTCCGCTCTCGAAAATCTCAAAAATAAAAACACGGAAGAAGGAAGCTCAAACTAAAAAATGTAACATCCATGAATGCTCTTCCTCGGAATCATAGTGAAGCCACCGCAAGTTTATCAGAGTTCATTGTGGCTTTATTCTTTTCCAAGGGCAACTGGCATCAAGCCCGGAGCTGCTGTCCTCACGGAAACTTTTAATACAGTCAGAGGCCGAGGTCAGGTGGTTTTCAACCATATTCAGCGAGGCCTCTCTTCATATTTCATCTACTCAAATGCAGGCTGTAAATATCGGCCATCTTTGACTAGGGCAAAACTGACCATCTTAATTAAAAGAAACACAAAACAGCGTTACCACATCATAATGATTATACAGTGTTAAACCCCACTAATACCCTTATGTGTATGTAATTACCTAGCCATCTGCAACACAAAGAAGCATTAAAGCACGTTATTTTAAAGCGCAAACACATTACAAATAGCACTTTAACCACACATATTTAATTAATTTGCTCACCAACTTAGTTCACGTATTAATGAAGCAACACAAATGCATTCCCACGTGTAATTCTTTCATTAGTAAAGTTGATTAATCAGAAACTTCAACAAAATTAATATTTAATAATTAATTATCAGTAATTTTAATTATGACATATAAACATAAACTGGAGTTTAAATTTCAATAAATTTTCAATAGAAAACCCTGCTCCAGCATCAGCATCTTGAATTGGCATCTTTTCTGGATGGGGAGTCATGGGAGGTTCCTGAGGTGTGGGTGATGTGGGTCTGATTCGGGAGGTCAAGATTGAGTCTGGCACCTGAATTCTGTATCGTCTGGAGTCTCTTCAGGAGTTGGGTGGTGGTTCCTGAGTAGAGTGTGTTGCCGTTGTCCAGCCGGCTGGTGGCTAGGGTTTGAATGAGGTTCTTTCTTGTGTTGACGGGCAGCCATCAGAAGATCTTTTGGATCATGCTCAGCGTGTGGAACCATACAGAGGTGACTGTATTGATCTGGCAGTTCATGGTGAGTTTGTTGACCAGGATGATGCCAAGGTTACAGGCGTGGTCTGCCAGTGGGGGTTCGAGTTCAGAGGGTCACCAGGTGACGTTCCACAGGGAGGTGTTGGTCCCAAAAATCAGCACTTCCTTCTTGTCTGTGTTGAGCTTCAGGCAGTTGGTCTTAATCCAGTCGGCAACATTTATCATGCAGTTGTGGAAGTTGGTCCTAGTGGTGGAGGGGTCTTCTGAAAGCGAGAGGATGAGCTGGGTGTCATCTGCATAGGATATGATGTTGAGGCCATGGGTTCTGACAATGTCAGCTAGGGGTAGCATGTAATTGTTGAACAGGGTAGGGCTGAGGGATGAACTGCAGGTGATGCTCTTGAGTTCCAAAGTTAAGGGTGGAAGGTGGATTCTCTAGAATCAACCTGTGTGGAAGGATGGGATTTATGTGAAGGAATCTCCCTGGGTCCTGATTTGGTGGGGTCTCATGATGAAGGTGTGGGGGATTCAGCATCAAACACTTCTGAGAGGTTAAGGAGGAACAGGGTTACTCTTTCTTCTTGGTCGAGGAGAGTTCTGATGTTGTCCGTGGCAGCAATCTGGACAGTCTTGGTGCTGTTACTGGAAGCAGAGCAGAGAGATGGAGTGGTAGTTCTAGAGTTTGCTGGTGCTGGCGGAAGGTTTCATGAGGGGAGTCTGACTTCTGTGTGTTTCCATCCAGCAGTGAAGGTGGTCATGGTGATGGATGCGCTTAGAATGGAGATGATTTTACAGCTGATTTCCTTGTTCCCGAGGTTGAAGAAGTGGTGGGGCAGGGAAGGTCGTAGAATATTACAGCTAGATGGTAACATAGTGCAAATCTATGTAGGGTTTGTTGAGACTGTCCTTTACTGCAAACCACAGCCATGACTACCTTGGAGACATAACAATTAAGGTGGTGATTAAACGCTGTCATCACGGTTTCATATTTAAGAGTAATACAAGTTTTGAGACAATAGTAAGCTACTGGTGTCTTTCCATTCATAGAGCTATACCAGGCCTTTCTCTTTTGATGCCCATGAATGTATACACCCCTGACGAAAGACGGACTCAGTGGCCAGGCTAGGATTTGACATGTTTACCTAATGAGTCACTCAGAGAAACAGGGAAGAACTGACCAAGAAGGGGTTTTAGTGATTGACAGCTTGCCATGTTTTGGTATCACCTACAGAAGCAGAGAGAGGGCATCAAACCCTCCCTTATAACTAAATAATTTGTGGGGTACAACAAAAGCTAATGCTGCTTTGGGGGGAGGAGACTTGTTGACTGATCATATCCTGGCCACAGAACTAGGGGGCCTTGTTAACATCTGGTCTGTGCTGCTTCATAGGAGCTGGGAATTTTGGCAAAGGGGCTAATTCATGAAAGTATTCATAAGCATACAGGAAGTAGTACTACAGGGTAACCACTTTAACATGCCTTTGTTAATTGGCCTAAAAATGTTGAGCTCCCCATAAGCAACAGTGCAAAGAGGGCACAGTCCTTTCTATTTGCACTAATTGCTTATGGATATCAAATGCCTATTCACATTGTATTCATATTTAAGGCATGTAAGACTACTATATAAGTCCTGCTTCATTTACTCCAAAATGCCATTCTGAATAGGCACCATTGTGTATTGTCGCAAAAATTCCCAGAATTCTTTCAAACCTTTTGAAAGTGTGGCTCTACGTTCTTAATTTCATTTATGAGTTTCCCAGGCCTGTTAGCTCTTCTAGTATGATATCTACATTGAATTCTGGTACTTGAAGTCCCAAACATATATTGAGATAACGAACATGAACAACAACTCCCAGAATGCAAAGTATCCTAGACTCATATATGGATCAGAAAACAATTCGAAGCTCTGAAATAACCGTTTTATTTGTAAATGCCATTCTTCTGGACACCTGATTTATTTTTGACAGTCCTGAAAAACTGAAGGTTTTTTATGATCCCTGCATATGGTGACAGTGTGTTGTGCTCCTAGTTAGTACCGCCGCCTTTCCTGAAAGTAAGGTTTAATGGCGAGCAACTCGCATTTAGCCACTGTGTAATTCTGCTTAGCAGGCAGCAACATTTTGGAAAAGTAGGCTATGGGGTGCCATGTTTCCTGTAGAAATGTTGTCTTATGATAAGATTTTCCCTACTGCCACCTGCGAGGCATCTGCCTCCATGAAGTACGGTTGTGTGAGATCAGTGTGTTTCAGTATCCTGTCTGACGTGAATTCCTGTTTCAATTAGCAGAAGGCTTGTTCTGCTTCCTGCACCCAAATGAGGGATACTTTCTTCCTCAATAATTTCGTAATGGGAGTTACAATTTCAGAGAAGTGAGAGATGAACCTCCTATAAAAATTGGCAAAGTCCAAGAAACTCTGCACCTCTTTAATCCATGAATGCTCTTCCTCGGAATCATAGTGAAGCCACCGCAAGTTTATCAGAGTTCATTGTGGCTTTATTCTTTTCCAAGGGCAACTGGCATCAAGCCCGGAGCTGCTGTCCTCACGGAAACTTTTAATACAGTCAGAGGCCGAGGTCAGGTGGTTTTCAACCATATTCAGCGAGGCCTCTCTTCATATTTCATCTACTCAAATGCGGGCTGTAAATATCGGCCATCTTTGACTAGGCCAAAACGGACCATCTTAATTAAAAGAAACACAAAACAGCGTTACCACATCATAATGATTATACAGTGTTAAACCCCACTAATACCCTTATGTGTATGTAATTACCTAGCCATCTGCAACACAAAGAAGCATTAAAGCACGTTATTTTAAAGCGCAAACACATTACAAATAGCACTTTAACCACACATATTTAATTAATTTGCTCACCAACTTAGTTCACGTATTAATGAAGCAACACAAATGCATTCCCACGTGTAATTCTTTCATTAGTAAAGTTGATTAATCAGAAACTTCAACAAAATTAATATTTAATAATTAATTATCAGTAATTTTAATTATGACATATAAACATAAACTGGAGTTTAAATTTCAATAAATTTTCAATAGAAAACCCTGCTCCAGCATCAGCATCTTGAATTGGCATCTTTTCTGGATGGGGAGTCATGGGAGGTTCCTGAGGTGTGGGTGATGTGGGTCTGATTCGGGAGGTCAAGATTGAGTCTGGCACCTGAATTCTGTATCGTCTGGAGTCTCTTCAGGAGTTGGGTGGTGGTTCCTGAGTAGAGTGTGTTGCCGTTGTCAAGCCGGCTGGTGGCTAGGGTTGAGAGATGAACCTCCTATAAAAATTGGCAAAGTCCAAGAAACTCTGCACCTCTTTAATGGAGGTTGGGGCTGGCCAATCCAGAATTGCCTGGACCTTTTTTGTGTCCCTGGTTATGTCTTCAGGTGACAGGATGCAACCTAAAAAACCTGACTTTTTGAGTGTGCACTTCTCTACCTTGGCAAACACATCATGGTCATGGAGGTGCTGTGAGACCGTTCTTACATGAGTGATATGATTAGTCATGTTTTAGGAATAAATGAGGATGTCGTCAATCTACACAATGACACATATGTCCAGCAGATCTTGTAAGACCTCATTTATAAAGAATTGAAATGAGCGGGAGCATTACACAGGCCGAATAGCATGACTGTTTCTTCGAATAAACCAAACTTGGTTTGAAAAGCTGTCTTCCATTTGTCCCACAAATCAAGTTTAGTGTATACTGTAGAGTCGCAAACCTGCTCCAGCAAGATCGATATTTAGGGCAATGGGTACCATTTTTTTATGGTTACCTTATTCAATGCCCTGTAGTCAAGGCAAACCCTGAACTTGTGGTTCTTTCCAAGGACAAAGAAGAGTGGCGAGGATGAGAGAGAGGTGGAATGACTAACGAACCCTAATGCAAGGAGCTCATCCAGGTAACTCTTTAGATGTTTGGTCTCAGGATCCGACAAAGGCATAAATGCGACCACAGGGGAGACTGTGCCGGGCAGTAAGTCTATACTACAGTCAAATTCTTAGTGAGGGGGTAATTGTGTTACTTTTTGCTCAATGAATACATCTTGAAAATTGTGGTATTCGACAGGTAGGGAAACTACAGTTCCTTGTTCAACTACAACACAAATTAAGGATGATACCAGTTTCTGTGCAGTAGCATAGTAATGGGTTTGACAATAGTGTGACCCCAGAGTTGCCAAGCATAAGGCCCAATCAATATCAGGACTGTGGAGCTGAACCCAGGGTACTCTAATATAGCACGAACATTGTATGTTGATCAGTCAAAGTTCAGGGTCTCGGTATGTCCATTCTCACATTCCAGACCAATTGGTGCTCTCTGGTTATTCAATCATGCCTGAAGAGAGTTCAGAGCCATTCACTGTTCTACCAGATTCAGGCTCTACCGTTTTAATCCTAGGAATCTTCAAGGAGCTAGCAGTGGGGCGGTCTAAAAGATTTCCAGTTGCCCTGAAGTCGAGGAACATGGGCACGATGTTCCACTGTTGTGGAGGCTTAATCATGGTTACAGGTATGGTTAGGTGCTCTGGGACATTACTCAAGGTATTTGCCAAATAGTGTAAGGTCGTATCTAAATACACATCCAACCGGTTGACCTCTATGTTGGCCAGGTATCTTAGTTGTCCTGCAATTATCAGGGATGGTCGCTACAAGTTTATGAAATTCATTTGGTTTTGCAGAGCATTGTTTAGCAAAATGTCCCACCTTGCCTCAATAGAGGCAAAATTTCAGTTTTCTTCTGCCCTCTTTTTCCTCTGTGGTCAAAAGACCGCAAGCCCCCTGATTTGCATGGGCTCGGAAATGTCATGACTTCTGAGATCGGATTCCTTTCATTCTGGCTGAACTATTAATAGCTTAGGCTTTAAACATTTCCATGACTAACCTACTGAATGAAGTAATTTTTGAAAGATAATCCTTACTTCCTTGTCACAGGTTCAGCAGCTCCTTATTGCTCACTTGAACGAAGGTATGTTGAACAAAGAGATGACCTATTATCTCTTTAACCTAAAACAGGGTCACTGTTTTCGATGAGTGGAACGGCCCAGTTGGCAGCAGTGCCTCCAAAATAAGAAATGATGATGGCAATTCTGGCTGTATCAGTCGGAAATGCTGTGAGTTTGCATCGAAACTGCAACTGACACTGACTCCAGAATGCGTCAGACTTAGCGATAGCTCCAAAAAAGTGCTCAGGCAAAGCCAGTGGAACAGGTGTAGGTGTGGTGACAGCAGCCGCAGTCCGTGCAGGTAACAGCAGTGGAGTGGTGGGGCCAGGTTAGGGGCAAGTTTGAGGGATGATGCAGAGGGAAAATTAAATAAATAATTTATTTTCCTTCTGCATCGTCCCTTGAAATTCCCTCTTACCTGGCCCACTGCCCAACCGCTGTTACCTGCACGGACGATGGCTGGGTGACAGTGAAATTGACCAAGTGACCCCTTCCTGGTTTGAGGAACTAACAGACTGGGTTTCTGGGTGCCCAGACATTCCAAGCAAAACCGGATATGCACCTTTAGGCACAGCCCCGGTATGAGGTAGCCATGAGGAATATAGCATGCTACAACGCATGCAATTACATCGCGTTCCGTAACAACGTGGTCGTTACAACGACTGCGTTGTTACAACGCAATGCCATTAATACGCAAGTCATTACATCGACCTGCAGTAGATGGCGCTCTAACATATGAAATAGTATAATTTACTATTCCAAATCCGGCCTACGCAACAGTCGGGAAGGTGTTAGAATAGTAAATTATACTACTCCTTATGTTAGAGCGCCATCTACTGCAAATCGATGTAATGACTTGTGTAGTAATGGCATTGCATTGTAACAACGCGGTCGTTGTAACAACCGCCTTGTAAAGGTATCGCGGTCTAATGACCGCGTTGTAAAGGTTGTTTCCCAACCATGAGGAATGATGGGGGTGATACCTTACGAATTCATTTTTTAGTGACAGGTTTTCTTGTTGTAAGGACTGGATTTCGGGGCTTAAGTCAGCTAATGCCTTAGCCAATTCTAACGCACTGGGGCCTCACATATAAGCACCTGACCTAGGTCATGAATGCTGAACTGATCAGACGAGTATATTTGACCCGAGCGGAGAAGAGTGAATGAAACCTGGCTTTCTGCCGTGCCACTCACCTGGCTCTTGTTCACAGAGATGATGCTGGACCTTCTATCTCTCCTAGGTTAGTGTCTTCTCAGGGAATTGTAACCGTGAATCAACTGCTGCCTAAAAAGGCAGGGGAGGTTGGAACAAACTAACAAACAGAGAGACTTGCATGCCATCAAGCTCAGCCACCATCTTCTTAAAGTCGTACATACGTCTCTTCTCGGTCCAAGAGAGCGTTGTTGTGATTTGTGTGTAATGTATTGTGTGGTGAACTGTAATGATAATGAATCTACTGCCACACGGACTTCCAATAATCTACTGTTACCTTTGGAGATGCTGCACTTCTGGCAGAAACTATATTGTGTTATCACAACATTCACTAAGGTATACCTTGTTTTTTCAACAAGAGAGTGCTCTTGGATTCATAGACTACAGCACAATAAAGGATGGCACATAAGAATATCACTGGGAGCTAATACCAAGGCCTTGGTATGCGCTTTAAATAATACCCACAATGTCTCAATGTTGAAGAGTTGTCCTGTTTTCTGATTTTAAGCTTCATAAAAACAAATCTTTAGTTGCTACACTCTCCAATCAGTGCACTAACCTTAAGGATGATTGTGAGAGGCTTGCTTAATATATGGTGCTCACTTTTGTAAGTGTAGCACCCTGCACTATTCCATACAACTCTTATGGTTATTTTAGTGGTCTTAGACAAACTTAGAAAGCTCTCTAACTGGTAGCTGTGGAGAGCAGCCTTTAGGCTTAGTCCAGGAGTGTAAAGGAGCTTGTTTTACCAGTACTTAATCTTATGGTATAGGTTAAGTGAAAAAGAATCATACAGTGTAGTTATAAAAATATGTATTTTATTACAAACACTCACTAACACACTGTATTATCTTATCTGATATGAACACAATATACAAACAATACTTAGGAAATAGAATACGTAAGTAGCCCAAATACATAGTGGTCTCCAGGGGGAAACCAAGTCATATACTAAAATAGTGGAATGCCAACCACAACTGAAGTCCAGAATGGATCCAGAAGGTGAGTATCTAGGAACCCCAAGCAAGTTGTGTGCAGAGTGGGAGCATGACCGCATGCTCAATGTTAGACAATGGTGAAGTAGCGGTTGCAATTTTAAAGAAGAAGGACCCTTTCCAGTGGACCCTGAAGAAACCCCGTGGAAGATGGAAGTTTGGAGAGTCATATTTATATTTTATTTTATTATGACAATGTGCTTCCTAGTATTTCCTAGTAGTACCCTAGGAACCAGGCAATCTACACCAGAGAATTCAGGTGCATAGGTGTCAAGCATCTTTGGAAACCACTGTAGACCACAATGGAGGACTTCAAGAAAAATGCCATTGGAGAAGAAGCCGAAGGAGTCCAGTGGAACCCAAAGGTGGATTCAGGATGGGAGGTACCTGCAAGCAGAGGGGACAGAGTCTATGCCACTCAGGAGTCACCAGGAGCCACGGAAGACGAATACCCACCAATGTCGGAGATGCAAGAGAGGTTGGCAGGGCCCTTGAAGTTGCAGCTGTGTGGACCAGGTGATGCTGTAGGGGACCAGGAACCGTTCATGAGCTGTACTGCGTAGGTTGTTGAGAGCAAAGGGGTCAGGGTCCGGCAGGGGCACCAACAAGCCTTGGCAGCAGGAAACAACGTAGTCGACAAAAATGGGGCAGTGTCAGGACCAGCAAGGTCCAAATGACTTACCACAAGTCAGAGCAGGCCCTGAGCAAGCAGAGGTGCCCATTGAAGCTGAAGAAGACCCACAAGAGGACCCACGGGCTGAAGGCACAGGAGTCACAAGAGGACCTCAAGCAGCTCACCAATGAAGAAGGCCCTCGGTGCAGAGGAAGTAGTGAAGGAAAGGATCTTGGCTGCAGTTGCTTGAGGTTGGAGCTTCTTGCAGCCTGAAGAGCTCTGGAGGAGAGAGTCAACAAGCCTTGGCAATGACAAGTTGATGCAATGCACAGGGGTCTTGTTTCAGCAGTTCCAATGAGGGATACTGGCCTCAAACTTGGTATGAAGACAGTGCAGGCCTCAAGAGAGTTGAAGAACCACAACCTGTGTAGCTGCGTCTTTTGGAGTCCATGGGAGCCCAGGATAATCAGACAAGTCAGCTGCGTTGAGGTGCCTGCAGATGCACGGTAAGTGACTCCTTCACTCCAAGAGTTTCCTTCAGATGTTTTGGACGTCCACAGGCCTGGTGAAGGACCTGTATGGAGCACGGACACAGACATTGTAGAAGACCAGCAGAACGACAAGACCAGGAGCAGCAGGAATCTTCCCCGTTTCAGTCTTGGTTCCCAAAGCGAAGTCCAGCAAAGTCCAGAGTGTCCAGACGGTCGAAGTTGAAGTGATATGTGATCTGAATCTTGACCCACGACGAATCTGGGGACCCACCCACAGGTAAGCCCTTAAGTACCCTTAGGAAAGGGTTGGGATGATTCAGAGGTCCCTCCGAAGGGAGGGACTGGACAGTGGGGAGGATACTCCCATGTCCTTTGTCCAGTTTCGTGCCAGAGCGGGAGCCAAGGGCTCCCTGAACTGGTTTCAACTGGAGTCTTCAAGGAGGGCACCAAATGTGTCCTACAAGCAGTCTCAGTGGTGCTGACAAGCGCTCCCACCCTGTCCCAATACACTAAACCCTGTCTGGGAAGTGGTCACACCTCCCTGTGATTGGATACCTATTGTTCTGCCTTCTCCTGCTTGAGCTTGGCTCAGCAGCAGGAGAGCAGAAACTTGTCTCTGGTCGGCAGGAGGCCTAGCTTGTTGTCCAGCATTGGAAGACTGGTACCAGGGGCACTAAGGGCCTCCCTGAGGAGGTTTACAGTGCATGGAATCATACCCCACACCATTTGCGGTATGGGGATATGATTTCAACATGTTTGATACCAAATATAACAGGGTTCGTTACAGCCGGTTTAGAGATGGGCATCACGTGATGACTCATGGCCACTCTATATGTCGTAATGACTGATGCACTTACAACCCAGGAGAATGGACTCCGAAGGATGTAGGGGTGCCTCGCTCATGCAGGGCACCCTCACACTTAAAACCGAGCACCCTGCCTTCAGAATTGAAATGCCTGCCTTAGGGTGACTTACAGGTTTAAAGTGCAGTGACCTCAGAGATAAGGAAACCTATATCTGTCGTAAGTGGTGCTAGCACCAGCTTACACAGGCTGCAATGGCAGGTCTGAAGTCACAATTTGAGTGGTCTCTCATGGGTGGCATAATACATGCTTCAGCCCACAGGAGATCCCTGGTTTACCTATGCCCTGGGTACCTTAGTACCATGTCCTAGGGAAATATCAGGGAACACCCATAGCCAATCTGAAGTGTACCTAAGTACTCACCATGTCCAATTTAGGGAAGAAGCACAGAAATTGTGGTCCTGATTAGCAGGATCCCAGCCAGACTAGTTAGAAAAGCATAATGACACCGCAAAAAGTGGGGGTGACCATTAAAGCAGATCCTACTTTCTTACAATGATGCTTAACCATGTTTTTCCTTTTAGGTGCAGCATTGCAGGGATGGTGTTCGCTGTGTCGCTGGATTTTCAGGGCTGAAGATGTCCCCAGCATTGAAGATTCACAGAAGGGCCGTGCGGCGTTACAGGGATGGAGTTTGTTGCATTGCTGGATTTGCAGGGGAGAAAATGTCTGCAGCATCAAAGATTTTCAGGAGAGCTGCAATGCAGAAAAAGCTCGTAGATATTCAGGGGAGCGGGATCGCTGAGGAAGATCTGTCCTCTTAAACCAGTAAGTAAACCAAGCAAAGCCTTGTGGTTTGAGTGCGGTATAAATACTGTTCCCAAATCCTGATGATTCAGCCTAAATATCCCCATAGTCATGTGCCTATAAGTCAGTTCAGATATACCCATAGTCATGTGCCTATGAGTCATCCCAAATATACCCACTGTCTTGTAGTTCCTACAAATTTATACAGGATCTGCGCGTTTAGACAACATAACCTAAGGGTTTGGTGTCCAGACTGATTCCAGACACCCCCAAAGGATGTGTTAGTCTGGTATTCCTGCTAGCTCACAGTATCACTATGAGCCACTCTGACCAAGGAGCAAATAGCTTCTGGCAACTGGTCAGTGATAGAATATCGATTTTTCTTTTTTTCTTTTTTCTTTATAGAGTTTTATATAGCGCGGACTTGACCCTTGGGTATCAGAGCGCTTCACAGTTACATGTGGAACATTTGTAATACAGTGTGGATAACAGCATTAATATATATAATATTCCTGCACATGATTTTTATCGATTTCTTTTACAGAGTGTAATAGTATTTCTATACACATGGTTCTGATGTACTTTCCGAGAGTTCTCCATCAGACACTTGCACGGTCGACGTTTGGGTCTGGAATAAAAATGCATCGGAGATGACGGAGAGCCTAGTAGCTCTCCAGTTCAAGGAGAAAGTGGGAAAACCAACACACTCTAAAGGTCATCTTTTGGACCCGGTTTTTAGTAATTGTGACAAGGTTACTACAGGACCCCCAGTCCCCTTGCCATGGACTGACCATTTCCTGATTCCCATAATATGGGAAATTACCGGGCCCGAAATATCTGTCAACAATACTATAATATGTAAACGTAATTGGCCTAGGCTTTCAGCCGACCAGTGGAGGTCAGTTTTGGAAGCCAATAGACTGCCTTGGGAGGATAACTGCACTGTAGGGAAAGCAAATGAGGAGTTTAACTCCTGGATCCAGGCATCTCTGGATACGGTTCTTCCTAAGAAACGTGTCTCTATGTCACACCATTCTAAAACTGCTCCGTGGTATACTGATAATCTACGGACATTAAAACGGCATAGTAGACGGCTTGAAAGGAAGTGGAGGATAGACTATTCTGTTCTCAGTAAAGCAGAATATAGGGAATCTATCAAACAATATAAAGCTGCAATTAAGAGTACACAAGCCACTTTTTATGAACACAAAATTATGCAAGCCGCAAACTCCCCCAAAGAAATTTTTAAAATTGCCAGGATACTCACTAAACTTCCCACGAAACCCCCCAGAGTAGATGATCCTTCTGCACATTGTAATATGTTAGCAGACTTCTTCCATAAAAAAATTCAAACTATTTATCAGGCTTTTTCACCCTCTCATACCGTGAGTGCCACTACTAGCTCAGCGGAACTCACGGTAAAACCTTTTCCTCTCTTAGAACAGTTCCCCCTTCTCGATCTCTCCTTACTAAAGTCCATTATGGCTCATATAAAATCAGGTTCTCCCACTGACCCTGCACCCCCCCAAGCACTTATTTTGGTGTCTGATATCATCGGCCCGACAATGATGAACATGCTCAATTCCTCCATCTCCACTGGGACTGTCCCTCTCGCATGGAAAGGAGCCATGGTTAAAGCTCTATTGAAGAAACCTAACCTGGACCGGGACATGCTGGCCAATTATCGTCCCATTTCCCTACTTCCGTGGGCAAGTAAGATATTGGAAAGACATGTGAATAACACCTTGGTGTCCTTTCTAGAAGAGAATAGCATACTTCACCCTTCCCAGACTGGGTTTCGCCCGCAAATGGGTACAGAGACGGCTCTTCTGGCAGTAACTGAGGAATCAAGAAGGATCTTAGATCTAGGGGGAAATGCAGCTATTATCCTTCTTGACCTCAGTGCTGCTTTTGATACCGTCAATCATGCTACTCTATGCGATAGACTCACGAATGTGGGTGTGTCCGGTTTGGCAGCTCAGTGGTTGCGTTCTTTTCTAACTGGCCGCTCTTTTAGGGTTTTTGAGGGAGATACTGTATTCTCTCAATATCCCCTTCTTTGTGGGGTTCCTCAAGGCTCCGCAATGAGCCCCACCCTATTTAATATATATCTGAAGCCGTTGGCAGAAATTGTCCATCCATTTGGCATAAAAATCGTCTCATATGCAGATGATACTTAGCTCGTGGTAGCTCTTAACCATCTGAGAAGACCATCTAACACCTTAGCGAGCTGTTTACAAGAGGTTGCCAAGTGGATGGATCAATCATGCCTCAAGCTGAATGGGGATAAGACGGAGCTTATGCTACTGGGCAACTCTCCTGATTTTAACTCGGCATCCCTCTGGCCAGTTTGCCTAGGCCCTGCTCCTATACCTAAAGATCAAACCAAGAGCCTTGGCATTTGGATTGATCAGTCACTCTCTTTCAGCTACCAGGCAACTAAACTTTCATCTATTTGTTTTGGACTTTTGAGGATGCTCTATAAGGTTCTTCCCCTGCGTCCCGCCCACGCCAGAAGAATTATAGTTCAATCACTGATACTCTCTCGTCTGGATTATGGTAATGCTCTGTACCTGGGAGCACCTCAGTACACCATCAATAAACTCCAGGTAATACAGAATTGTGCTGCTCGCAGACTTCTTCAGATTCCCCGGTGGAAGTCTGCAAAACAGGCACTAGAAAACCTGCACTGGTTACCAATTAAGCAAAGGATCCAGTTCAAGGCTATGTGTCTCTCCCACAAGGCCTATTGGAATAAGGGTCCTGCCATTCTTCAGTCACTCATCACCCCCTATCACCCAAAAAGAGATCTCCGGTCATCTGAATCCTTTCTTGCTCTCAAACCCAGAATAAAAAAGACCAGATGTGGTGGCCGTTCTTTTTCATACAATGGTGCCATAGGATGGAATGCCCTTCCCCTTCAACTTCGCAAGGAACCCAACCTTCTATCCTTTCGCAGGCTCCTGAAAACCTGGCTGTTCTAAGTCTTCTCTTGCCTCTGTTACTTTGCTTCTGTCCTCAGCGCTGGGAGGCCTACGGGTAGCCAACGCGCTTTACAAATCCCATTTCATTCATTCATTCAGTTACGATGCTAAGGTGAACAGTCTAGCCTATGGAAGGAACTTGCTCATTAGGAAGATCTTCGCTTCCTTCTTGAATGTTGCTATGTTTGGAATTTTTCTAATGTTTGGGGGGAGTGAGTCCCAGATTCTGGGGGCTGCTCCGGAGAAAGCTCTGTCATATGTTTTCTTCTTCCGAAAGATGGGTGGTTTCAGCAGCAACTCTTTGGCACTCCTACCTGGTCTGCTTCCACCCAAAAGCTGTATTTTCTGAGCTAAGTACCTCGGAGATTTGTAGTGGAGCGCTTTGTGTGTGGTACATGCCAGTTTGAATTGAATTCTGGCTTCGTATTGTAACCAGTTTAATGCTTTTAGGTGAGTGGAGATATGATCGTATTTTCTAGATCCAGTAATGAGTCTTGCCGCCGCATTTAGACATGCTTTTAGTGGAGCTGTGGAGATTTTTGAAAGACCTGTTAAAGTTGTACATCCATATTCAATCCGTGAAATAACTAAGGATTGGACTGCCAGTTTGAGGTCCGCTGTGGAGATGAGAGGTTTCATTTTCCTAATATAGTTCAGGTGAAACCAGGCACTTTTTGTCATTGATTTGATGTGGGCTTTCATGTCTAGGTTCTTATCAAGCGTGATTCCCAGTGATTTTGCAGAATCAACTAGTGTAGGTGTGCAGTTTAACGCTGTGATCAATTTGGTCCATTCCTTCACTTCTGTGGGTTTCTTCGGTGGTGATATTAATAGGAATTCCGTTTTTTGTGCGTTTAGTTTCAAATGATTGCTAGTTAACCAGTGTAATGATATTTTTAAGGCCTCATTCATTTTCTTTATGTCTTCCAGTGATGTTATCTTGATGCAGATCTGAGTGTCATCTGCGTACATGTGATAAGATATGCATGCGTCTCGGAGGATTTCTGTGAGGGGTTCGACATAAAGGTTGAATAATGATGGGGATAGTGTTGATCCTTGAGGGACTCCAATCGAATTTGGGCATGATGGGGAGAGCGTTTGGTTGACTAGGAATCTCTGAGTTCTATTCTGAAGGAAGGATTCAAACCATTTCCGAACAATTCCACATAGTCCCATCCTGTCTTGAAGCCTGGTTAGCAATTTTGCGTGGTCTACCGTGTCAAAGGCAGACGACAGGTCAAGAAGAACCAGTAGGCATTCTTTGATTGTGATCTAGGGCCTTCAGCGCATCATCCACTATATGTAAGATTGCTGTTTCCGTACTGTGGCCTGGTCTGAATCCGGATTGGCAGTCGTCCAGCAACTTGAATTTGGCGATGTGGCTGCTCAGTTGATTTTGTACACATTTCTCAATTAGTTTGGCGAGTATTGGGATATTGGTTACTGGGCGAAAGTTATTTGGCTCTGCTGGGTTCGCTGTAGATGCTAAAAACATAGATGTTCTAAATATCGAAAAAAAAATATCGACTACAAAAATATCGACTCCAACACCTTAACAGGTAAGCACAAAAATATTGAATCAAAAATATCGAAGTAAAAAATATAGAGATTCTACAAATATCAATTTAAAAATATAAATAAAATAAATAATATATGTTAAATATATAAGATATTAATATAATCTTTAACAAAATTCGTTAAATGTAATATATATTTTAACTAAATATAAAGACTAAACGTAATTAAAAAAATACAAACACACAAATATAAAAATTTATACATATACATATATTAACTTTAAAATATTGTATTATCTATTATCTTTATTTAATTTTTAAACGTTTAAATTATATAAAAATAAATGTTATACAATATCGATAATTTAAAATAAAAAAATAACCATTCTATGATTAATTAAAACATGTAACTATTAAAAAAAGTGCTGGATAGCGGAGTAAAAATTACTTTTCCCACTCCAGTGAGTGCAACAGTAGGGAAAGTTCTGGATAGCGGAGGGATAAAAATTTCTATTCCCACTCCAGTGAGTGCAACAGTAGGGAAAGTATTGGATAGCGGAGGGGTAAAAATTACTATTCTACTCCAGTGAGTGCAATAATAGGGAAAATACTGGATACCAAAGGGGTGAAAATCGCTATTCCCACTCGAGTGAGTGCCACAGTAGGGAAAGTATTGGATAGCGGAAGGGTAAAAATTACTATTCCTATTCCAGTGAGTGCGGCAGTACGGAAAGTGCTCAATAGCAGAGAAGTAAAAATTACTATTCCAACTACAGTGAGTGCAACAGTAGGGAAAGTGTTGGATAGCGGAGTGGTAAACATTAATATTCCCACTCCAGTGAGTGCAACATTAGGGAAAGTGCTGACTAGCAGAGGGATAAAAATTACTATTCCCACTCCAAAGAGTGCAACAGTAGGAAAAATGCTGGATAGCAGAGGGGTAAAAATTATTATCCCCAAACCAATGAGTGCAACAGTAGGGAAAGTGTTGGATAGCAGAGAAACAAAAACTAATAATAATATTTCAACTAGAGAACAATTTTAAATAATCATAAAAATACATAAACATATATTAAACATTAACATTAAATATATTAATTACATATAACAAAAAGGTACAAATATTATCTAAAATATATTAATAACTACATTTATAAACAATATTTATTTAAAAGAAGCAAATATTAACAAACTAAAAGAATATTTAAAAGATAAATGTATTTTTTTTATTTCCTACCCTAAAACGCTAAAACAACACACCAATATAAAAAACTTCAACTTATTTATTTAAATTTATTTCCATAATTAACATAATTAATAATGAATTTAAAATATATTAATAATAAAAGAAATAAAAATTCATTAAATACACATTCTTTAACACTGTAATATGCACAACCCACACCTAAAATGATTTACACAATTACCATAATTCATTCCTAATTAATTTATTTAAACTAATAAACTAATTATTAATTCATCAATGAAAAATAAAATTACTTTACACCCTTTCCACCATTTACATCTATAAACACCACAATACACACATAACATTAATTATACAATTACCGTAATTAATTAGTCATTAATTAATTAAAATGAATTAACAATTAATTATTAATTCATCAATGAAAAATAAATTACTTCCCACTATTTACACATGTAAACACCACAACACACACATGAAATTAATTACACAATTACCATAATTAATTGCTCACTAATTAATTAACATTAATTAACTAATTATTAATTCATCAATTAAAAATAAACTACTTCCGACCCTTACCACCATTTTCACCTATAAACACCACAACACACACCTAAACTAATTACTCAATTAACATAATTGCCAAATAACTAAAATTAATTAACAACTAATTATTAAATTCAAGCATTAATAAATAAAAAAATCAATACATTTATTAAAATTTAATTACTTCCCACCCTATTCCCCTATAAACCCACAACCCGCTACCGAACTAAAAACGCTAAATTCAAATGAAACAAATTAATAACTACAAAACTTTTAACACATATAATAAAAATACAAATCATTCTTATACAAAAAATACTTACATCACACAGATATAAAATATGTACTAAAATACATAACATTAATAAAAAATCAATATTTTTAACATCTACAGTTTGGCAAATGATATTAAACACTTCAATATTTTTTTATTCAATATTACTTACCTAAAATTCGATATTCTTGACCACGAGATTTTGTCTGTCGATATTCTTGACCCACAATATTTTTGCCACAATATTTGTGCAATTCGATATTTTTGCCTCAATAGTTTGTCTCTGCACCCTGGCAACTATCGAACATGACAACCCTGCCCCTCAGGGATCTTGGAAATAGTCCAGTACTTTTCGCCCAGTCACTCGTGCTCACTTTGTCTCAGAGAGATACACAGAATAAACAGTGGGGACATTTTTCAATAAGCAGTTATTGAATCAACGTCATTCTAGTGTCAAATATGTGTGCTGCAACAACCATGAAACAGAAACAAATATATACGGTTGTAAGCACCAACAGGGTGAAGAACAGGTGGAATTCCATCATAGTGCTAAGACAATGAATATATGCAAGCAAATAGATACATGACAGTAATAATGCCTACTCCTACTATGTAACCCACTAGATGGACCTAAGTTTACCTAGCATGTGTGTAGGTGTATAGCCAAGAATCCCCTTAGGATAAAGCCAACCCAATTACCTGAAGTGGAAGAGTGAAGGACCCCGTCTTGGACTCAAGAAGGACACACCGCAAGGGATGTCAGACCACTGTGTGCTGGAGTGTCTGCGTGCAGGAATCCCATCGTCTCGCGTCAGCGTGTCAGCATTGAAATCTTTGTCTCCTCTTGTTTGCCCAGCAAAGATGTAGTGCTTATATACCCAAAAGTTACCCTCAGGGGTTCTACCTAAAAGTGTTCTGTGGGCATGTTGGGCAAGGATGACGATAGAGGTGACCCTTATACAAATGTATGCAGAATATGGTAATCCTGCTGTGATACTGAGAATCCTCATGCATAATACATGAGGCACGTTTTCAGAGAAAACCACACAACAGTCATGTAGCATCTAATGAGTTAAAATGGTCAGCGTCAGACCCATTATGTAGAACAATGGTAGGACAGATGTAGGTAAAAGGTTGTGCAACTACCTAGGTCTATATTGGGGTACATTGGGGTTCATAACACCATAGTCATGTGCTTATGAGTTAGCCTAAGTATCCCCATAGTCATGTGCTGAGTCTGTCCAAATATCACCATAGCCATGATGAATCAGCCTGAAAGCAGTGTGGGATATTACTGTTTGTATCATGGTGTTTCATGACTCAGTGCTCTAGGGACTCTGGAATAATTACCATGCCAAGAACGATGTCTAGCCTATGGGGCAATGAGCCCTATGAACAGCCAGGGAGGCATTGACATGTGCTCAATCCTGCAAGACCCCCACACACAAGGTGCAGGATAAGTGAGAACACAAAGATGTGGTGGTCATGCCATATAACAAGTGCAGAGGAGCAGGCATAGCAAGTGGCAGCACCATTTACTATTCAGAAGAAGGACCATGAGTATCTGGAAGACCCAACAGAGGTGTACTTGGATCAAGGCTCATTGATCTATTGGTATGGTAGAAGGGCACAGTGGCCAGAGGTTATCAGACCCGCAATAAATTATCTTGCATGTCATTTCTTCAGAGCATGTTTTTAGTTCAGCTGGAGCAGTTATCACAGTCAGAAGGACCAGTCTCTTCGTCAAAATGTGGAGAGACTGGTGATGATTAAAATGAACAAACACTTAATTCCAAAAGACTATAGTGCTCCGTAAACAACTGAGGATGATGAGGAGAATTGGTCTGACATCTTAAGTTTGGTCAGTGATTACTTCTGGACGATCCCCCTGAATTTGAGGATGAACTCTACTTTCCAGACTGATATAACAGACGTTACATATAGGAGGACTGCTTAAAAGATATAGATATATAATTAATATTCAGTGTACAGCTTACTTACACCGGTTATTGTAAGTAATAAAGTGAAATGGAGCTTCCAGTGTTCATGGCAATAGTCAATCAAGGAGGACACACCAATTATTTGGCCCAGGCTGGCTGAGTGGTGAGAGCTGAGAAAGATTAATTCAACCTTCTATTAAACAGTTGACTTTGAAATGAACAAATGGTGACAGTCTGCTGAAATAGAAAGCCTCAGTTTCCTAAAATAAGTTACAAAACAAGACGTCTCCCATCCCTATCCTTTTTTTCATTCCCTTGCTGAGCTTCCAGTGAAGATTTAAAAACTGAGACTGTATCATCCTCCTAAGCCTGAGAGCATGCAAATTAATATGCCATACACTGAGCTCTGGATTGTACGTCTTTATTCCTCAGTATACGATCTCATTCTGTTCTCTAATTACGTAATAACCATTAATAACCACACCTTAACATCGCCAGGCAAGTTACCTATGTCTTCTATTAGCCCACCTAGAACCTCAAAGGTTCTAACACACATAGAGGGTCATTAGGATGGCGGGCGAACTTTGCCCGCCCGCCATCCTGTCGTGCAATGGGACCGCCCGCCATTGGTGTGGGGGTCCCGTAGGTGAAATTGGGATGCGCCCAGCACACTGGCGGGCGCATCCTGAATTCCTGACATTGCGGCGGGCAGTCCTCTCAGCACCGCCTGCCGCAATGCCAAGAAGGCATGTCGTGCACTTCCATGCACAACATGGCAGGCACCGCGCGGTGCCTGCCATGTTGTGCATGGAACTGTACCCCCCATGTGCACCCCCCAGAATTCCTGGGGGCCCGTTACTGGCCCCCAATGTCAAAAACCGGCTGCCTGCATTGTAATATGGATGGCGGTGTCTACCAGACACCACCACCATATAAAATGCTTTTCCGCCCAGTAGGCAATCGGGCGGATTGCCTACCGGCGGAAAACCGGCGGATGGAAATTAGCAGCGGGCCATATAGGCGGTGGCGATCCGCCCGTTATCCTAAGGGACCCCATGGTCTCCTAACACTATTGAGACTGTCTTATATTGTGTATCACTTCCATGGATAAGTCAGAGAAAAAGGGAAACCGCATGCTTTGTACAGGTACCTTACTTGCACTAATGAATTTTACCAATAAATGATTCTTCATGTTGTGGGAGATGGGAGGGCCTGGTAAGATGCACTTGATAATGTATTGTTTGGAGGATCAATCTGCATCAGGGCTTGTCTTTCAGATAATGGGAATTAAACTTTCATTTTTGTTTTGTTAACACAAAGTAACCATCTCTTGGTTCTTCTGAGACCAATCAGTTTATTTGGCAAAACTAAACTAAAATTACTAATCCACAAATTATTTTCATTTTCTTGTCAGCACTGCGGATCTATGTCCTTTGGCTGAAATAAATCTTTTTTTTACATTGTAATTATTTTATTGAATTCACGAATGCTAATACAAACAAAGCCAAATACAAGCAGCAAAAGTATAGAAGAGTGATACAATTGGCAAGTATATTGCACATGATTCCAACAATAGAGAGGGGGAGAAGGGGAAGGAGCAGCATGACAGGCAAGCAAGAAATCCAGGTGGGGAGGGAGCACGAGGTGGAAGAGAGAAAAGGGAGGGGAGCTGGACTAACAAAGGTTGGTAGGGTGGCTGGAAGCCATTCCCCATGGGTTTGGACCTCTGATGAGCGCCATTGATGTAGTATACAGATATTGGCCATCATGACAGCAGTAGTGAGGAGGCGATGTGCATGATGTGTTAGCTGGGGACAGTCTGTGGGGCATTTCTCCAGAAGGTAAACCATGTTAAAGGTCACATGATTGCATCTCCAACAGGAGGAGCTAGACAGGAGGCCCACAGCAAAGAGTTGTGCCGGTGCCCAATGCCAGCCCTGAAGAATCTTAAACAGACTGTACTTCACGCAGCCCTCTCGGGTCCCCTTTCCCAGGGACTCCAGTATCTCCACCCAGGCCTCATCCTCATATTCCACCTGAAGACGGGTCTGCCAGATCTCTCTGAGGAACTCCACTTGCGCTGGATCAGAAGGTTATACATCCTGGACTTCATGCCCTTAAACTGGCCCCATGAATCAAAGTACGTGAGCACTGGGGGTGGGGGAACAGCCCAGGTTCGCTGGACTAATCTGCTCGATAGACAGTGGTGCAGTTGCATATAGCGCTAGTGCTAGGTTTGTGGCAGCCCAAATTCTTCCAGCAATGCTGCAAAGGACTTGAGTTCACCCTGAGAGAGCAGGTGTAGCAACGTATGTATGCTTAGAGCATGACAGGGAGTCCAATCAAGCATGTCCCCGCCAATGCGGATGCCATGAATATGCCACATGGGTGCTTTGACATGAAGGTAGGCTTTCACGGAGAGGAGCTTGTGGGCTTGCGCCCAGGTTCTGTCCATTGACTGGACCATAGGGTTCAGGGTCCCAGCACTGGTAGGTAGTGGTAGGCAGAGGAGAAGCAACCCTGGTAAGCCATGGACAAGCTGATTTTCAAATGTCACCCATAATGGGGGATCCCAAATCTGGGTATACATGAATGCATACTGTGCAGAGTGGAGAGCCATACAATAGTGCTCCACAGAAGGGAGGCCGGAGAGCTGTGAAGTTTCTTAATGGCTAAACTGAGTCTCAATGACCCACAGACAAAGGTCTTAATGGCCTTGTCCACTTGTCAAAGTTTCACGAGAGGTGTTAGCAGAGGGATCATGCCGTGTACCTAGGTGAAGCACGGGAGGGTCAACATGTTCACCTCTTGAGTGCCGCCCCAGAGGGACAGGTTCAGGTGTGACCATTTCTCAAAGTTGAGTCGCATGCACTCCATGAGTGGGCCGATGTTGTCCTCTATCATGCACTCCAAGCTCCTGTTAAGATAGACATGAGAAGTCTTCCATTGAAACAGGAATCCGATGACAGCAGCAAAGGTGGTAATTCTCATATGGGGGAGTGTTTTGCTCTTACCCCAGTGGACTTTGCAACCAGATATGGCCATGAACGCTTCAATAGTCTCCAAAACTGGAGGAATGGAAGAGGGCAGGGCCGAGAGAGTAAGCAGAATATCGTCTGTGTACAAGTATAGTTTAGAGCATCACCCGAGGGTAGGGATTCCCACAATCTGCTCCGTACTGATATAAGGGTTTACCCGGGCTCCATGGTCAAGAGCAGAGTGGAGAGAGGGCATCCCCGTCATGCTGCCCGGTGAACTGGGAAGGGGTCAGAAAGAAAGCCACCACAATTTACCCATGGTGTGGGGGAGTCATAGAGTCAACGCACTTTGGAGATGAAGTCTGCGTCAAGGCCGTTTTTCTGGAGTGCTGCGTACAGGTATACCCACTCTGTCCTGTTGAAGGCCTTTTCGTGTCCAAAGACAGAACCAAGGCCTCATACAGCATGTCCATCGCTGACCATACTGTATGGGCAAGGGTCCGCAGATAGTTGCGAGATGAGCAGCCGACAACAAACCCTACTTTACAGTGGTGGACGAGGTTTTTAAGGCATTCAGCTAGGATGCTGGCCACAATTTTAACATCCCTGTTGAGGAGGAAAATGGGACAATAGTACCGCAGAAGAGAGGGTCTTTCCCAGGTTTGGGGAGGACTGAGATTAGGGTTCTCTTAGAGACAAGACCTAGCGAGCTCACCTGATCATAAAGAAGATCAGTTATCTCAGGCTTGGTCCACCTGTAGAATTCAGCAGGAAAGCTGTCTTCCCCAGGACCCTTATAGTAGGGCAAGTTGGATATGGCCTCCTTGGTTAATTATACCCTGAGCAATTCTCATCCCTCCTTCATGAAGCAAGGTAGACAGACACTGTCCAGAAAAGTGGCGGCCTGCACACCTCCTGAGTGACTTCAGGGGAGTACAGGATCCTATAGCATGACTGTTAGAAATGAGGATGTCTTAATTGGTGGAGGTATGCACCTTTGTCCAAGTAGGGACCCTTGCTTCTATTCAAGGTAAGGCAGTTGCACACTTTAGATAACCCCTGCTCACCCCTTTAGTAGTTTGCCACGAGCGGACTGGCTTATCCCAAAGGCAATGTGTAAAGTATTTGTACTCAAAACACACAGTAACACAGTGAAAACACCACAAATGGACACCACACAAGTTTAGAAAAATAAAGTATCTTTATCTAAACCAAACAAGACCAAAATGACAAAAATCCAACATATGTGGATCAAATTATGACTTTAAAACTGTTATTGCAAAAATAGAACTTGTAGAAACAAAATAGTTCCACCTAGGGCTATTACAACATTGTGACAGAAAAAATCCAAAGAACTGCGCACACGGCGAGGTGTGCAGCGTCAGGCACAGAATCGCAAGGACCTCAAAGAACAGTACCTTGGAAACAAACTCCGTAAATGATGCATGGCGTCATAGAGGTGAGTCGTTGGTGCTGAGGCGAGGCTGGTTCCCGGTTGCCACGGAGGAGGCAAAGCGTCTAGTCCATGAGAAAGTGAGGCGTCAAATCTAGGGCAGAAGAAGTTAGGCTGTGTCAGCATTGAGGCACCAGTTCCGATGAGGTGCTACAAAGTCAATGAGTTCATGAAGTCACCCTCGTCGGTTATGGGCTTCGCGATAACGAGATTCAGGCGCTGGCAGTGATGGCATCGGTGCGAGCGCTAGCTGACAACTGCAGGTGTCAAAGGGCATCGAAGCTGGGGTGCAGGTGGAGCGATGCGTCATGCACTTAACGGGCGGTGCCCCGGCCTCTGTGCAGGTTGCGGCATCACTAGCGGCGGCGCTGATGGCATTGGAGTTGTTTTTCTTGCTTTGCAGCACCAACCGCACAATTCTCAGGACCCAGGAAGTGGGATTGGCACCCTTTTGAATGCATGAGTCCCCAGAGGAGTCCTATGTGCTGGTCAGTGGGTTGCAGGTGAAGTCTTTGTGGCCCTGAGACTTCAGAACAGGAGGCCAGCACTCACAGGCCCTTGGAGATTCCTCTTCAAGCAGGTTCACAGCAAAGTTTCAGTCTTTGTCCCCTCCATTGGCAGAATCAGCAAATTCAGGCTAACCCAGCAAAGCACACACAGCAAAGGGGAAGTACTCCTCCTTACAGCTCTCCAGCTCTTCTCCTTGGCAGAGGTTCCTCTTGAGTCCAGAAGTGATCTCATTCTCTGGAGTTTAAGGTCCAATACTTATACCCCATTTTCTCTTTGTACTCTCAGTGGCAAGGGTCTCTGAGCCCAGTCCAAACCGGTTCTGTCCTCCCTGGTATAGCATTACTGCAGGAGGTGGAGACAGCATTGTGTAAAGGAGACACTGCCTATTCAGGTGCAAGTGAAACTCCTCCCACCACTCTAAATGCAGCCAAGGTCTATTCAGCTCAGCTATGAGTCGCCCAGCAAAGACAGAACACACCTCAACACCCTTTTGGCTGTCTACTGTGAATGCACATCCCCAGCTCCAGTCACTCCAAAACCAGATATTCAATACACAAACCAGCAGAGGTACAAAGAATGGTTAAAGAAGAAAATGCCTACTTTCTAAAAGTGAAATTTTCAAAAACACAATTTAAAAACCATCTTTACCAAAAGATGTGTTAGTAAATTCTGAGTTCATAGAGCCTAAACTTGATTTCTCTATCTGGCCCCAATGAAAAGTAATGTCCATGTTAGCCTATGGGACTGATAGCCTTTCAATAGTTAAAAACAAAATTGACAGTATTTCACCATCAGGACATGTAAAACACACCAGCATATGTCATACCTCTAAATACACTGCACCCTGCCCATGGGGGTACCTTGGGCCTACCTGAGGGGCGCCTTACATGTAAGAAAAAGGAAGGGTGGGGCCTGGCAAGTGGGTGCACTTGCCAGGTTGACCTTGCAGTTACAAACTGCAAGCGCAAACACCACAGTGTTAGGCCTGAGACAGATTTGAAAGGACTATTTGTGTGGGTGGCCCAATCAGTACTGCAGGCCCACTAATAGCATTTGATTGACAGGCCCTGACACATTCAGTGCACTGTGCTAGGGACTTACCAGTAAATCAAATATGACAATCATAGATAATCAATAATAGTAACAATTTCCCTAGGGAGCACTTGCACTTTGACACTGATCAGCATGACAAAGTGCCCACAGCATCTAAGCCAGCAAAAACTAAATCCAGCATACCATCAAAAATAAAGGAGGTAGAGGCAAAAATGCAGGGCAAACCACGCCAAGGATGCCAAGGATGCCAAGTCTAACAATGAGGCAAAGGCATTCGCTATGTCTTGCAATTTAGTGAGTACTCACCTCTCTCTGCCTCAGATGTGCCGGAAGAAATCTGCCTGCTTTTTCCCCATGCTCATAATGTTGGTGCCTCCGCTTTTGGTACGCATATCGGGTCTTGGAAGCAAAGAGGCTATTGAGGTCCATGGGTGCATTTTCCAGGCTGTACCTAATAGTGTCCGAGGGGTGGGTCAAATAAATACACTTGAGGTGGGCTATCTCCCCTTTCAGGGTCACCTGCAGCTCCTCCTGTCAATTTTTGGATAGGGCTGCATCCTTTGTCAGCTGGCCCCTGATAGTGGCCTTCGCCGCCGCCCAAAGTATCAGAGTCAAGGTGACCAAGCCTTGATTGTACTCCTGATAGGTCTTGAAGTGAGCCATGATTTGTTCTTTGCCTCTGGGATGGATGCAGCTGTATAGGTCTGGGCGCCAGGGTTTTCAGATCGGCTGAGACAAGCCCATATCGGCCAATAAGCATATCAGAGAGTGATTAGAGAGGGTACCTTCTAAAATGGAGGTCTCACATAAGATGGGGAGAACAGGGTGGGTCACAAGGAAAGAATCTAAGCACGACTGTGTGTCGTGTACTGAGGACGGATAGGTATATTCCTGGTCTGCCGGATGTAACAGACGCCACACATCCAAAAGGCCGTGGTTCGTTTTGATGTCGCCCAAGAGGGCCCAGTCTGCACTGTTGTCCAGTCACCTCACACCAAGAGTTGCTAGGCTGTGATTTCCATGCATGCCCAGGAGAGTTGAAGAAAGAAGGGGTGACAACATATAGTACTCTTTTGCCTATTTTCAGTTTGGTGAATGCATAGCGACCTTCCTGGCCAACCCAGGATTTGAACACGCGCGGTGTGAGGCAGAGTTCTGCAGCTCAACACGGCCACTCCCCATTTCTGAGGGGTTGCTGGGTTATCCAGCCTCAGAGGGCAGCAGTTGTGAATCTTCTTACCCATCAAATCTTGCTGAAGCTTCTCCGCCTCCGTCTCGGCGAGATGTGTTATCTAGAGAAGGGCTATGTCAGCGTGCTCGGAAGTGAGGTACTCAAGGAACTTTCTTGCATTTAATATAATGCGTGAGTCCATTAACATTCCAGGAGATGATCCTGAGGGTGGATCACAAGGCCATTAAGAGTGCAGGGGAATGTTATGCACCTATATGAGGGGGTGTGTATATGCTGCTGGATGATGGGGCCCATCAGCCCCTCAGGGGGTGGGGAGCATAACAAGTGCTGGAGCTGTGAGAAAATTCCCTTGGTACAAACAAGGAGGAAGACCATCAGGAAGGAGGAAGGGAGAGGGAGGAGGGGCAGTATGCCTAATAAAGAGGGAAAAGGGAGACAGAAAGGAGGAAGGAGGGGAAACAAGGGTGAGGAGGAGTGGGGAGCGGAAAACTTGATGAGGGAGAAGAAAAGGAGATGAAAATCACTACTAAATCTACGGTGAAGTACATTTGCAAAGTCGTATGGCAATGTGCCTGAAAGCTGAGAAATTAAACTGTGGTCAGCGGGTCTAGACCTGAGAAGTTGTCAGGTGTGGTAGGCCCAGGATAGGATGAAAGGGTGGAGAGGTAATTGAGGGGTGAGCTATCCAGGGTGGTTCGAAGAGGAGTGCCAGGAGCTGAGGGACCAGAACTCAACCTCAGCAGCCAATAATGATGGAGGAGAGGCAAATCACCACATCAGGTGTAAAAAGGGGCACGGCGTAGACACCTCTCTGCAACGCAGCACAGTGCCGCTTACTGGAAGCACCTGGTGGGCTAGTTGGCCCCCAGGAGCCCTCAGGATTGAAGGGGAATTATTTCCCCAACTTAAAATGTGCCACAGGGCGTGTTTGCACATATCACCTCAGGCCCCGGCCCCTCCCTTCACCACTGTGTAAACACACCATGTGGCCGTTTAAGTTGGGAGATTAAGTCCCCTTGAATCCTGAGGGTCCCTAGGCTCCAACTAGCCCACAAGGTACCTCCAGTAAGTGCCACAGAGCTGCGTTGCAGAGAGGTGTAAAAAGGGGCACGGCCTAGACCACCTCTCTGCAACGCAGCGCAGTGGCGCTTACTGGAAGCACCTGGTGGGCTAGTTGGCCCTCAGGAGCCCTCAGGATTGAAGGGTAATTATTTCTCCAACTTACAACTCGCCAGGGGGCACATTTGCACAGTGGTGAAGGAAGAGGGTGGGGCCTGAGGTGACATGTGTGCAAACACGCCCTGTGGCGCGTTATAGTTGGGGAATTCATTCCTCTTCAATCCTGAGGGTCCCTGGGGGACAACTAGCCCACCAGGTACCTCCAGTATGCGCCAGGGAGCTGCGTTGCAGAGAGGTATTCATAGGCCACGCCCCTTTTTACAACACTCTGCAACGCAGCTCTGTGGCGTTTATTGGAGGAACCTGGTGGGCTATTTGGCCCCCAGGGGACCTCAGGATTGAAGAGGAATTAATTCCCCAACTTAAAACCCGCCACAGGGCATGTTTGCACACATGTCACCTCAGGCCTCGCCCCCTCCCTTCACCACTGTGCAAACATACCCCGTGGCATTTTTTGAGTTGGGGGATTAAGTCCCCTTGAATCCTGAGGGTCCCTGGGGTGCAACTAGCACACCAGGTACCTCCATTAAGCGCCACAGAGCTGCATTGCAGAGAGGTGTAAAAAGGGGCATGGCCTCTGAACACCTCTCTGCATTGCTGCCCCCTGGCACATACTGGAGGTTCCTGGTGGGCTAGTTGGCCCCCAGGGACCCCCAGTATTCAAGGGGAATTAGTTGCCCATCTGCAAACGCGCCAGGGGGCGCATTGGCTGAGTGCTTCCGGGAGAGGGCGGGGCCTCCAGTGCAATGCCGGTCTTTTTTTTTTTTTAAGGGGTGCTGTGTGGCCCCCCTTCTTTTTATTGGCCCTAGGGACCCCATCCCCAAGGGCCTCACCCCTATTTAATTTATTTATTTTTAAATTGGAAGGGGGCCGCATGGCCCCCCTCGAAGCCATAATCGCCCCGGGGACCCTACCCCCCCCCGGGCCATGGCCAGTTTTTATTTGTAAATTTATTTCGAGGGGGGCTGCGTTGCCCCCCTCCTCAGGCCATTTATGGCCCCGGGGACCCCATCCCCCGGGCCGGCCTTTGTTTTTATTTCTTTATTTAATTTTTTTAATTATTGAGGAGGGGGGCCACGTGGCTCCCCTTCCGGGCTACTAATGGCCCCGGAGACCACATCCCCCGGGGCCGGCCCTATCCGTTAGGGACCGTGGGGGGTCCCCACACCCCCCACGGTCCCGCCGGCTCCCCGCGTCCTCCGGGAGCCGGCATTGCTTTTCCACACGGAGAGCTGCTAAGATGCAGCTCCCCGTGTGGAAAAGCAATCGGCTTTGGTTTTTGGAAGAGAGAGCGGGTTTCCTGCTCTCTCTTCCAAAAACCAAAGCAGTTTGCGATGGCAGGGCGGGAGCCGCAAGACTCCCGCCCTGCCATAGCAAACAGCAGTGTCCCGGGCGTGGGCACCCTGGGACACTGCAGGAGCCGGCCATGGGGGTGGCGGTCCCCAGGGCCATCACAGGGCTCCAGGAGGGGGGCCGCATGTCCCCCTCCCAACATGTGCAAAGCCCCAGGGAGGTGGTCTGTAACGGACCCCCAAATTTTAATAATTAGAGCCCCGGGGAGGTGGCGGTCCCCGGAGTGTGTGGGGGGGTTTCGAGCCCCCCACACAGGTAGTTAATTTTTTTTTAAACAAGCCCCGGGGGTGGCGGTCCCCGGGGCTGCGGGTGGGCCATGTGCCCCCACCAATATTTTATAAATGCCCTGGGGGTGGCAGTCCCTGGGGCTTGGGGAGGCCTTTGAACCCTCAACCCATTTACTATTGAAGCCCCGGGGGTGGCGGTCTCCAGGGCTGCGGGGGGGCCGTGAGCCCCCCGCAAATACTTTTGAAAAGCCCCAGCGGGTGGCAATCCCCGGGGCTGGGGGGCACCTTTGGGCCCCCCATTATAATGTAAACATTGCCCCCGGGACTTGGCCCACCCGGGGGCTAATTTGAAACGAAGCACGGGAGCCCTCGCTTTGTTTTTTTTCATTTTCGTGGCCAGATCCGCAGATCCTCAGCGTATCCCACGCTTTTTAAAAACAAAATGCTTTTTTTGGCTCTGTGGGTCCTTGTGGGAGCCCCTGAGCAGGCCTAGGGGGTCAGGGTGTTTCTACCCTGCCCCCTTTTTGTGTTTTGCGTGTTTGTTTTCGCTTTTCTTGTGCCTCGGTTCTACCGAAGCACAAGATGGTTGCCAACACTTCCTGGTTTGAAGTGTTGACAGCCAATTAGCATGAAGCTCGTGATCAGGAGGGTGCGCGGATCCTCCGTGCCTCTAGATATCACTATCTTTATTTCTTAATTTCTCAAAAACTACTGAACGGATCTACACCATTTTTAGAAAGTTCGCTTTCTGAGCCAAGCAGTACCTTTTTGCCCAATTTGGTGTAATTCCGTTCAGCAGTTTTTGCTATAACTGTGTCTAAAATTTCCTATGGGAAATTGATTTTTTTACCTCTATTTTTTTAATCTCTCTGGAACTACTGTACGGATTTACACCATTTGAAAAAAAGGGCGCTTTCTGAACCAAGGGCTATTTTGTTGCAAACTTTGGTGTAATTCCATTCAGCAGTTCGGGCTGTAGGCATGTCTAAAATTTCCTATGAGAAATAACATGGGGAAAACTCGTTTTGGGACCCCCCTTTTTTCTCTGCCCCTGCTTGATGAATCACCCCCAAACTTTCAGGATAGGAGCTGACCAGAATGGGCCATTAGTTTTGAAAATTTTGCGAAGATTGTCAACCAGCGCCAAAGTTATTGGGAATAGAATGTTACAATTTTCCTATGGATAATAGGTCCTAACTATAACTACCTTTTAGCGACCGCCAGTAGGTAATGTATATGTATATGTATATGTATGTATATATATATATATATAAATATATATATATATATATATATATATATACACAGAACAGCTCCAACAAATTAAAGCAGGAGACGGCACTCCGTAGAGACAAAATTAATTTAATTTACACAAAGCAAAGGCAGACAACGTCTACGCATTTTGGTTCGAAAGCCTTGTTCACCTATTACCTACTGGCGTTCAGACTTGGGTGGCTCTGACAAGAGCCTTTGTATTGAGAGTGTATATAATAGAGCTACAGATAACACTGTATGCAGAGTTTCAGTTTGCTTATAGAGAGAGCCCATATTATTATCTCTGAGGAAAGCAGAAACAGTTGTATTAACATGTTTCCTGGCTTTGTCAATCTGTGGACAGAATTGATTTGACCACTTCCATTTCAATCTTCGGCATATATTAGAGTACACTAAGACAGTGTGAGGGAAAAGCAAGATCAGTTCTGCAAAGGTATTCGTCATTAGGATTTCCAGCCCTCTCCCAGTCAATGTGCCTAGGTCATTGCCACCACAGTGCATAATCTTGAGGTGAGAAGCTTGGAAATCCACAATGGTTTTAACCAGAGGCAGTAGCTGATGAAACTTTAACCCTCTCTGGCCAAAAAAACTAATCTCCACATTTGGCAAACCCACGTCCCTGTCAATCCTGTTGCTTTTTGCAGCCTCTTTAGCCCAATAAACATAGCTGTGGCCCACAATCCACACTCTAAGCATTTTGTAGGAACGAGGAGTAGCACAGAGAACAGTACTGCAGGTCTATATCACAGTTGGTACTATGAAAGACAGCGAAAATGCATGTGTGCTGGTGGTTTGAAAAAAACTTGAAATTTGATTGGAGGGACGGAATATGCAGGAGAATAAAAGTAGGTTGCATTTGGAAATTATTAGTAAATAGATGTTTCATTGGCTTTGGTGAATAGAAAAAATGTAATACAAAGTGGAATATGCTTTAGAGTTTGTGCAATAAACCACACCTGCTGTAGTTAATTTTGTAACTAGTATGGTCCTTCTGGAATTTGTTGTGAACTTGTGACCTACTGGTTCTAGTGGGTTTCTGTAGAGAATCTGCAGAGGGAATATTGGAGGAAGGGTATTAAAGAAACAGGTATTCATTTTTATATACTGGAGAGGTTTGGGTCATTGTTTTATAAGGTTTTCCGCTTCCCGTTTTCTTTCTCGCAAATTCATTGCGATCATTGCGATTATATCACGATTATTGTCAGAAAGGCATGCATTTGGGCTACCTCCAATCAGAAATGAAAGGGTTGATAGACAGTGACTGTTCAGATATGCAGTTACAAGACTGTAATTAATAATTGAGTGATGTCATCAGTGATGTCACTGATCATGTAATGAGATGTCATAAGCAGTACATTGTAGGGGTGCAAGTTATACTTAGCTCAGCTAACTATAACTGCTGAATTTCTCTGGTTTTGTATGAGTGAAATGTCAGCCTTATTATAACGTCCCTGTAACCTTTGTTTTGTTCAGTGAATTTGTTTTTTATATATATATATTTATTTTTTGCCTGAATAAATACCCTTTGCTGGATCAGTGGGCTCGTGGATATTCTCTGTGTGGATACTCCATGATTTTAAAAACCATAGTTATTATACATATTTGTATAAAGAAATACAAATATCTAGATACATTTATATAATCAACTAATAAATGTTTACAAACACAGGGTCGTGCTGTACATTAGTGTTTGAGTATGTACGAAAGAGTCAACTCTTGAGTAGTCTTCTGAAGATAAGAAAGTTGGATCTTATGTTTGGGGGTAATGAATTCCATACTAATTTTTGTTTTCTTGTAAGGTGGGGTTTCGAAGAGAGGTGGCAATCTTGAGCGGAGGTTCCTTTGTTGAATTTATTTGGTGATATTAATCCTGATGGAAAGCAGTTCTGTTCCATGTATTGCTTTGTGGGTGATACAAAGCAGCCTGAAGGAGGATCTTCTGGCAACCGGGAACCAATGTAGGGCCCTCGAGGTAGGGAGATGTGGGCTTGTGGCTTTACATGTAGGGCGAGTCTTGCAGCAGAGTTCTGAATCTGTTGTAGTCTTTTCATTGTTGATATAAATGATCCATGGTAGAGGTCATTGAAGTAATGAATTTTAGATGGTAAAAGGGAGATAGTGGCCTTGAGCTTGTGCAGAAATCCCAGGTGGAAGAAGAAGCGTTGCAGAGGTTTCATACTAACGAAGCTTGTGCTTGCTAATTTGTCCACTTGGGCATTCATTGATAACTTGGAGTTCACTATAATTCCAAGGTTTCTTACTTTCTTAGATAATTGAGGAGGTGGTCACAGATCATCAGGCCAGGAGATGTGATCGAGTCAAGAGCAGTCTCTTCTATGTTGGCTTTGTAAGTCTTTGTATGAGATGTTATGGTCAACTGTGTCGAAGGTAGCTGAGATGTCCAAGAGAATTAGTGCAGCTATCCTGTTCTTGTCTGCTGTATTTTTAGGGTCATCCCAGATGGTGATGAGGGCAGATTCTGTGCCTCTTCCTGGGCGGTATCCTGTTTGTGAAGTCTGAAAGGGTGGATTTATCTTGAAATGTGACATCTGGGCAAATGCTGCTGTGTCTCTCAGTTTGCCTAGGAAAGGTCCATTTTTTAATTGGTCTTTAATTGTTGGGGTCATGCATGTCCAGTTTAGTTTTCTTTAATAATGGGCATATGTATGCCTTTTTTAGGTTTTCTGTAAAGATTCCCGTAGTTAAAGAATTATTGAAGATTTTTCATACTGATGTGGCAGCAGAGGCAGTTAAAAGAATATTCTTGAAGATTTGTGGTGGACCATGGTCAGAAGAGCAGTTGGATGGCCTGCTTGCTTGGATCAGATCCATAAATTCACTTTGTGATATTTGGTTGAAGGAATGCAGAGGCAGGGTGAGCCTACTCTTGGGGATATTTTTGGGAATGAGTTGGTGCTGGTGGTTTTCCTTTGTTTTAAGTAGGAGTCCAACATGTCTGCTTTGGTTCTGTATGATTTGCCAGCTTGTCAATGAAATCTTGAGTAATGGGATGAGTTATTTCTGTGCATTTAGGTTTATGAAATTCAGTGAGAATTTGATAAAACTCTTTGGGGCACATGCATCAAGCAAAGGAATTGCGATTGCTTAATAGCAATTATTAAGGAATCGCTATTGAGGAATCGCAATTCCTTATGCATGTAGGTTTCACAGAAAAAGTTGCGATTCCTACTCATTCCCTATTAGTGAATCGCAAATTGCGATTCGCTATTAGGGAATGCTTTCCCTAGAGGTCCATAGGAATGAATGGGAAACCATTCGCAATTTGCAATTACCAAATAGGTAATCAAAAATTGTGAATGCAATTCAAGGGGGCCAAAAGGCCACCCTGATTCACCCAAAAACATGGTATTTGTGTACATGTGGCACACACACATGCTCTCTTGGCCTTCATCTGATTCCGAAGGCGTACCTCCACAAATGTTTTGAATAGCGACAATATGTACTCTTCTGGCCTCTTTTGAAGCTGCATGGCCATCACCCGATTTTCATGCAAGATACTTTAACCTAACTTGATGTATTAATGTCACAGGCCACGAGCCTGTATTTTCTATCCCTAATGTAGGTTGACAGGCGAGATGATCTCTCTTGACCTTCACTTGTTCTTCATTCACGTCTCTTTAAGCTATTTTGATGCAATAGTGTGTTCTGTGTTAATGGCGTAGGTCACTGGCTTATATCTTACTTGAATATTCCGTCATTATTGAATCTGGTTTGTATCCTAGGTCCTTACTGAAGTTCGTCAGGTAATTTGTTAATGTTCAGCTAGTTAGCTAGCCCTTGCCGTTCACTATTGTGCTGATTTGAAAACTATTTAGGCCCCATTAGCAATCTGATGTGAAACAGGCTATGAATATGCCTACTGACCAGGCATGGTTTGATGTCCAATTGGCCTGTTGGCCAAAAGATATTGTTAGATTATTATTTTAAAATTCCACTACTTGCTCCACTTTGCATTATACTGTTAATATTCGTAAATGCTTAGACCAATAGTACATTTATGTATTGCAATATTCCATATCACATTCTAATCGCACTCAGTTCTCAGTCTTTGATGTTTATTATTCCTTAAGCCACAGATTGGACTCATGCGTCCAAGACACTCTTGGCTGGCTACCACAGGAGGGGAGCTTTTGTTCCTTGTCACCATGCCAGTTATCTACCTTCAGGGTTGGGTGGGGGGGTTAGGGATGAGGGTGGGTAGGACAAGGGTTTTGAATCTTGTTTTTCTTATTTTATTTCACAATAGTTGTTTTCTTTACTCAAGTGCCTAGCCTCTTTTCTCAAGTGACGATTTTTGCAGTGATAACCTTGTTCATACAGGTGATACCACATTGAATGGTTTTCTCTATGTACGATAGAGATGTGGGATGTGGGATGTTTTTTCACTCAAGTGCAATGTGTAGCAGTAATAACCTTGTATATACAGGTGGTACCTCAATGAATGTTTAGCACCAAATACGTGACATGCTTCTTTACTCAAGTGCCATGTTTCTTTACTCAAGTGCGAAGTTTTTTCTCTTAAGTGCCATATTTTTCTCCCAAGTCAAATGTTTTGCAGGGGGACGAATCATTGTTTGCCAATAGCCCAGAAGTGCTTACTTGCTACACGAGTGTTGCTGTGCCAGCCGAGGGTCGCCCTGCCTCCCGCCGCCGCACCGCCATCTAACGCGGCCGCAGAGTGGAGGCACTACATTCCCCAGCGTTCCAAGCGTGCCAGGACAGGAACCCGGAAGCATCAACATCGCGCCAGGAGGCGCCATAAATTGCAGCCTCTCTCCCGCGTCGCGGGACGCGCGCGGGCAGCGCCGGGAGAAGCCCGGGAAAAAGGGCGGGACCGTCTGTGGCCATCCGGGGCCAGACGAGGCCGGGCTGGGGCACCCCCCCTGATGTAGGCTACACAAACGCTACAAGTTGTTCCAGAGCAAGGTGACTGTTACTTTTATTGCCTTACCGCGGGTATAGGGAGGGCTGTCTCTTATAGCCATTGCCCGTTTTTTACTTTTATGTGTCATATTATTTCAATTGCATTCCTTTTTATTAGCGTTCTATCTCCACATAACAAATCAACATGACCACGCATTCTACAAAACCTAGGCTCTCCCTGGTAGGGGGCTCAGTTAGGGGGACCCTAGACCATTTTATTACTAGGGCTGCTTCCGTTTTGGAACAAGAGATCGCCATTACGGAACGCCGCTTATCATTAGACCCTGTTTTTCAGAAGCGTTCTTCCTTGGGTCCCATTCAACAGGTTCCCTCACCGCCATCTAGGACTCCTGATGCCGACTTAACCAACGATGATGGGATCCTCGCGCAATCTGGTGATCCAATAGACATAGCGCCCACCGTACTTGAACCCGATAAACGTCCCCTCAACTTACAACCTTTAACGGGCACTCCCTGTGTGGATTTAACTCATATCCATACTGTTAAGACACTTAAGAGAAAAGCCACTAAAACCAGAGCCTCTTGCCCTAAGACTACAGCAAAAAAAATTCTTATTGCTCCAACAAAAAAAAGGAAAAAAGACTGCCACCAGGACGTGCCCAAACCCCCGCCTCAGTCATTATCGACTCCTACACGAATCAAGCCTCCTGCACTCCCGACACAGCTTCCTATTTCTCCTTTTTCCAACCTATTGACCGATATAGAGCACTTGGTAAGATCTTTACTCTCACCCTTAATAGAGAGAGTCAAGAATATTACAACACAGTTAACATGTTTGGAAGCATCTCATGCTTCCCTCATTGCATTAAATAATGATTTGAATTCTCATTTATGTAAAAACCCCACTGTGTCTAACATGTCCCTCCTTTCTACTCAAATAACTACTCAGTCAAACACTCTTAATCATACAAAGAAGATACAAGTTTCTCTGCCTATACCAGAGAAACAATTCACCGCCAATAGGCTTTCAAGAGAAGATCAAACCTCGAACCCAGTAGCGCCTCCGGGCAATAACATCAATTGGCAGCCCCCCCCAGACTATAAATTGGATAAAAGTTCTCACATTGACTTGCCCCCCGCAGCGGCTCCCTACGTAGTGACTCTTATTGGTGTCCCTGCGCTCGCTCAGGGTAAAACGGAGAGATACCAGGAACTCAAGAACAAAGTAGTACACTGGCTGACTCAAAACAGACCACTCCCCCCTGAAATTAACGGCAAAATATTACATGTCAGGAGACTGAAATGGCTGGGCCCCCGACCCAAGGACATACAGGGTGATGTCATTATAATTAACTTCCGAGATCGTAGGGTGCTATCCCACATAGTGGATTGGTATACTCCAGGTAGGGGTTCGGGAATTTCAACGGTTGACTTAAGCTATTTTTACCCCCGCTCTCTTTTGTCATCACATTCATCAGCGAGGGCTATCACTGAGCAATCTCATTTCACTATCCCAACCTCAAACAGATACGCCACTCTTTCAGGTTTGGACGAACAGGATTGACTTCTCAATCCTGGACCCCTGGTTGACAATCCTTCTACCATGAGTATCTCGCCATCTATTCTACCATCAGATAACTTCAATCTCAAGCACAATACATATCCCACTGACAATCCGGGGTGGAAGTCAATTCTTGACATCGCCCCTGACTCTTCATCTTTAGAGTCATTGCTATCCTCAGATTGTTTGATCACCAACCTTCCTCTTACTTATTCGGCTCACAGACACACTCTTCTCTCAAAAATCTCAATGCACTCTTCAGAAATTGCTGAGGCTGTAACTGACCCCATGAATGGTAACATTGGTACGGCTGAGCCCCTGCAGGGTGATAGCCTCTTGTCTTGGAACGTGGCAGGACTCCTCGACAAATTGACCAATGCCGCATGGATCCAAATTGTTTCCCGATATAGTATCATCTGCCTGCAGGAAACTTGGACTACCACAGAGCTCCATCTCTCAGGGTATCAGACTTTCCACACCCCAGCTTCTCCCAGCTCTCATGGCAGAAATAAGGGAGGACTCATGACCTACATTTCTGTAGAATGTCGTCTTAAACCAACTTATATCACAGGGTGCTTAAACTATCAGTTAATTAGTTTGACCGGTGGCCTTTTTAAAAATATCGTCCTGGCCAACTTCTATAATAACATCCCAAACTCACACCTGGACTCGGTCCTTAATGGATTAAAATCCGACCTAATTAAAATAGATTCCCAAACTAACTCTGACACCTTAATCATCTTGGTAGGCGATTTTAATTGCTCTCTATGTCCTCAGAGTATTAAAGGAATCTGCGGCTTGACAACTGATATGGATGATTCTTCTAGCCATTTTCATCATACCAAACTGGGAGACCTTCTGAATGGCCCAACATCCCATTTTAATCTATCTTTTGTCAATGACCTATGTGTTCCACCTAAGTGTTTTAAACCCACTTATAATGGGAGAGGCTGCCACACTGCGATTGATTACTCACTTATCTCTTCTAGGTATTCAGGGTCGAAACTCACTTGGGAGACCCTTGATACTGTTATTAGTGATCACTATCCGATCGAGGTAACTTTTAAGTTAACCCCGCACGCTAATGACAAGGCCAGGCAAAATCCCCTTTATTCTCCTCCCCTGCAGTTGGGAACCACTATGGGCCTTTTTCTTAAATGGGACAAAGTGGTCCCCCTTATTTTTCTAAATACTCTGGTTAATAATGTCTATGACCATATCCAAATTTGTCTGTCACCCACAGAAAATTCGCAGACAATAACAGATTCTTTCTCTGTAATTTTGTCTGAAATTAAAACTCTGCTTGCACGTGCTCCAAATAAAACTACCCCACTGACCCAAGGCTGGTTCAACAGGGATTGTTCCAAAGCTCTGCGACTTTTGAAAGCAGCTTTGAAGTCTAACCCTAGAAATCATGCAGAGGTCCAGCAAGCCAGACACAACTACCGTATCCAGCGTCAGGCAAGACAAAACCAGCTGAAGTCGCAGGCATGGTTAGCTCTTGTGGAAGCCTCTGGGAAGAGGGATAACACTGCTTTTTGGAGGGCAGTCAACGCCCCCTTTTTTCGACCCTCTCAGCAACCGATTTTGGACTCAGCTATTACTATAGAAGTCTGGGTTAAACATTTTAGTACATTATATAACCCTATTGATTCGGACAATCGATCACTTGAGTGGGAAAATGCTCTCAACTCTCCTTCTAATTCAATCATCACCACCCCCTTCCCTTTAAATATTTTCTTTGACCACGCCGAGGTATTGATGGCCTTAAAAGACAGCCCTTCTGGGAAAGCCCCAGGGCCAGACTGTGTCCCAATAGATGTTTTCAAGTCACAACCTGACTTATGGGCCCCACTGCTCACCAATGTACTGAACTCTTTGAATACTACCGGTTTTATTTCCACCTGACCAGAGGCAATTGTCGTCCCGATCTTTAAAAAAGGCGCAAGGGATAATCCCGCCAATTACCGCCCAATTTCACTCTTAGACTCCCTTATGAAGGTAGCTGGGCGAATTATTTTAAATAGAATTCATGATTGGCTAAGCACACAAGATATTATCTCTGACCTGCAATATGGCTTCAGACAAGGCAAGGGTACTATAGAACAGGGCCTAAACCTGACCCTAATAATAGCCAAATATACCCAGGCAAAAAAAGGAAACCTCTATATAACTTTTGTAGACCTCAGTTCTGCATTCGATTGTGTCGACCACATGCAGCTATGGAAATCCCTTGCAGAGATTGGCTTAGATCCTCTCATTATATCATTCATTAAAGAGCTGTATAGGGATTCATCTGCCCGCGTGCGATATGGTAATAATGGAGAATGCTCTGACAAATTCTTTATCAGACGAGGTGTTAGACAGGGTTGTATACTAGCCCCCTTACTTTTTACCCTTTATATCAACTCTGTCAGCCTTCATCTGAATAGAACTTTCCACGATTACCCCACAATTAATGGTAAACCTATTCCCATCTTGCTCTACGCAGACGATGCTGCAATTATGTCCCAGACCCGCATGGGGCTACAAAGGGCAGTTACCGAATTTACTGACTTTATGTCAAAGAGAGGTTTAAAAGTCAACACCTCTAAAACCTACACCATGTCCTGCGGCCTAGGGATCGGCAAAAAACCATGTACAATTTTTCTGAATGGCAAAAAAATTAATTAACATTGATAGTTTTCCTTATTTGGGCATTACCTTCAATAAGAGGGGCACTTGGCGAGCCGCGGGCCAAGCCAGAGGGTTAGCACTATCTAAAGCCATAGGAGCACTGACCAACTTCTCCAAAAAATTAGGGGGTCGCCCAATAAGCCCCTTACTTCAGATTTACCGGGCGAAGTGTATTTCAACCGGTACTTATGGATCGGGGATTTGGGGGATTGAACCAGCTGACCACATCCAACGTCTTGAGAATGCTTTTTTACGTTACCTTTTGGCTGTACCTCCTGGCACTTCTACTTATATGGTGCATACTGAATTGGGCCTCACATACATTGCGGATACCATTAATTCTTCTCCACTCATATTATGGCATAAAGTCTGGACCAACGAAGAGACACCTTTTAATAGGGAAATTATTACAGACTGTCTAAAACTGAAAGAGGTCAAAAACATCAAATGGTTGAATTATGTCAAGAGGTTATCCATTGACATAGGGCATCCTGAATTTTTTAACGATCCTTCAACCCTTGGTAATATTGCAAAAGCCAAATTAAAGGGACTTGTTCTAAATTACCTGAGCTGCCAACGATGGTCCCAAGAAAAACAGAAGAGTACAATTGCGGATTATCAACATCTGATCACCACGAGTGGTACACAGCAATACCTACTCTTGGAACCATCACCGTTTATCCGCATGCTCTTGACCCGCTTTCGTACCAATACTTTTTTTAGACTTTTAACTTTTCCCAACTCAAATTGCTGGTCCAGTGACTTACCGAAATGCCCATGTGATGGCCTTTCGACTCAATCCAATATTCACTGCATCCTATTTTGTAGATTTTATCAACTTCCAAGGGTAACTTTCTTAAAACTGCTGCTTAAATCATGGGGACTACGCTCCTGCAAACTGGCTTATCAAAAACTGAAAATCTTGGAAACACCTTCAGCCCTGGCAGCCATTTCATCCTACCTGAAAATGACGATGAGGCTAAGGATATCAATGCAGACTTAAGTGGACCTGTATCTTGTTGCTTTGACTGTATTCATACTTTTTATTCTGATCTTAATCATGTTACTATTTGAATGAAATTTTAACTCGGTTTTTTTGGATTTTTATATGTATGTACTTTTATGATATTGTTTTTATACATATCGAATAAAGTTCATTATCTATCTATCTATCTATCAGTGCTAACCTTGTACATACAGGTGGTACTTCTTCGAGTGGTAAGCTTCATATATATGACATGTACACATTGTCAGTCAATTTAACGCAACCGTGACCACTAACTTTATCGCAAGTACAAAATGGTGTTACAACCTCTCCTCATATAGTGAGTATACGGTACAAAACCAACCCCATAGTCAGAGAACCACTGACAATGTTTATAATGCACTTATGATGTTGCACACTTCCCCAGGTACTATGGCCCATATGTCCCATAAGAATCTCAAGATAGTCTCACTGAATGTTAAGGGCTTAATCCACCCTATCAAAAGGAGAAAGATCCTTGATTATCTTCATAAACAGAAGGGTGACGTTTTCCTTCTACAGAAAACGAAGATCGACTCCAAACAATTTAACTCACTTAGAAATAGGTTTTACAGCGATGTTGGTGGATCGGATGCAATAGGTAAGAAATAAGGTGTCCTGACTTTAGTAGCCAAAAAATCAAACATAGACATGATGACAAGCACATCTGATACTAAGGGGAGGTGGATCACAACGAAACTGGCAAAAGACAATACAGAATTTTACATTACTAATATTTATGCCACCAATATGGATGACTCGGACTTCTCGGAAGATCAAAGCAAGCAAATTGATACAATCCCAGATACTGCTATGCACATATTAGTGGGCGACTGTAATCTGCCCATTGACCCAGCCTTAGATAGGGTCCTTTTTGTACCAACAACTCTCACAAAGCCCTTATAAATCTTTGCACACTCTTCCACTTGATAGACACTTGGAGCCTACAAAATCCCACAGGGAGGGAGTATACCTTCTATGCATCCCCACAGAACTCCTATTCACGCATTGATTACAGGTAACGCCATAGCCAGGATCGAACAAACTTCAATCGAACCAAGGGTGATCTCTGACCACTCATGTATTAGCTTGTCTATAACTGACCCGAAGCCTTTTAAAAAACAATCTCTTTGGAGACTCAATAATGAAGTCTTAGAAAAAGAGTCATATAGACAAATCATTGAAAAAGCGATACAGAATTACCTTATGGTTAACAAAAAGGGAGAAACCTCGGACCTCACAAGATGGGAGGCATTAGAAAGCACCATCAGAGGGGAGATCATTACAATTAGAACTGCCATGAATAAGGACTCCAATAACAATCTTGAAAAGATAGAAAAAGAGATTGCTATACTAGAAGAAAAACATGTAATATCCAGAGATACCTCAGTCTTGAACAAAGTAGTAAAAAAGAAATATGAGTATAATAAAATAGTAAATTACAGAGCAGGGATATGGATAAATAAACAAAAAAGCATCAGGCTTTGTGAATCCAAGAAGGCAGGGAAAAGCTTAGCATCATACTTAAAGTTCAAACTGCAGAAGAACACGATTAAAAACCTAAGAGACCAAAAAGGTTTAGCTTACTCTGACCCTGATAAGATTGCAGAAATGTTTGAGAATTTCTATAATACTCTGTATAGTAAGAACCAGGATCTGGACAGCACAGAAGTTCAGGACTATCTAAACAAATGCACAACACCTGCCATCTCAGAACAAGGAAAAACTGAAATTAACAGCCCAATTACCACTTCAGTAATCGAATACACGATAAAGGCCCTCAAAGTTGGGAAGGCTCCAAGCCCTGATGGGTTTAATGCTAAATTTTACAAGTGCTTCTCCTCGGCACTGATTCTCCCACTTCTAAACTTGTTCAACAAATTTAGTGACTCTGGTCAGATTAATGGGACACCATCAGAAGCTATCATAGCAGTAATACCCAAAGAAGGGAAGGACCCAACACTCCCTAAGAACTATATGCTGATATCTCTAATTAATTTAGACTGCAAAGTTTATGCAATGATCCTTGCTAAGCGCCTCCAAAAATTCTTACCCAAACTCATCCACCCTTCACAAGCTGTTTTTAAAAAAAAGCAAGCTATCTAGTGATAATACTCGTATTCTAGCACATGTCCTTAAGAAAGCCTAACTTACTAACTCACCAACAGTAGCTATCACTTTGGATGCCGAAAAGGCTTTCGACAAAGTTGATTGGGCCTACTTGAAAGCAACACTTGATACATTTTATTTAGGTGAGAATTTTACACGTATGGTAATGGCACTATACTTTAACCCCTCAGCCAGGGTCAAAGCGGGAGCGTGCCTCTCATCTTCCTTTAAATTAGAACAGGGAACAAGGCAAAGCTGTCCTCTTACCCCCTTTCTATTCCTTCTTGCAATTGAACCTTTCCTCTATCAACTTAGGAACAATAAACAGATCACAGGGATACGTTTCAACAACTGCACGGTCAAAATAACTGCTTATGCCGGTGACGTGTTAGTTGTTTCCGAGAATACGGAAGCTGCTATCCCTGCACTTATGTCCTCAATACAAGAATTTGCTGCAGTATCTGGCTATAAGTTGAATAAGGACAAGACAGAAGTAAAAATCCTGAACAACCTTGGCAGGAAAGAAATTATTGGTAACTCAGGTCTCTTATGGCAACCTAACTGCTTTAAATACCTAGGCTTAGACTTTACGAAGGATATGATCACCACCCTTCAGACCAATGAAAATGCTCTCTTCAAGAAAATCTCTTCATTGTTAGATGGTTGGTCACCTACATTTTTATCTTGGTGGGGAAGAGCTGAGACATTAAAAATGATGATTACTTTTGACATGTTTAGAAGGGGTAAACCTCGTACTCGGCTTTGACAAAGACCAATCTCCAGGCCGCACTCTATGGACACTTGGGTGCTTCCACATGGACGTTTTTGCTTGTACGAGCTGGGGGGAGGGGGATATACTGTGATTTGGGTAAGGTGGTACCCAGTGTATGTGAGGTTTCTCTCTTGCAAAAAGTCAATAAAACAAAGTTAAACATAAAAAATTACGATTACTCCTCTTGTTAACTATCTAGCCAGCATGCTACCAATGACGCTCTCAAATGCTTCCTGAGTAGGATCTATAAGCTTTTTAACACGTTCCTTTGGCAAGGCAAGAGACCCAGAATAGCCATGAAAAAACTTCAATTGCCCAAAGAAAAAGGTGGCCTGGGCCTTCCGAACTTTAGCAACTATCCGTGTATCCGTGCGCGTTACAAATGGCGGATAACATAACATAACATAACATAACTATCAAACCGCGTAACTATGTAAACAGGGATCTAACTGGCTACTCCCCCAGGCGGACTACACCCCAGTCTGATTGGACATAGAAAGATCAATCATCAACGATCTGCCTTGGCCTGCTCTCCTCACAATGGATATATCCGCCATGCCCCATTCAAAATATATTTTGCTTAACACTAAAAGAACCTTACAACAACTGGAACACTTCTCCGCACTAAAAATTAACAAATCCAACTTGACCTCTCTCTGGCGCAACCCGAACCTAAAGGTTGATGTAGGGATGCTCCATTGGGAACAATGGTCTAAAAACATCATAAATCTAGTCAAAGATCTTTTTACAGAAACACTCCCTTCTACCTTTCAGTCTCGACATGGGATAAACCCGATTTATTTTTATAAATTCCTAAAACTAAAATCACTCCTCACGATGCGCTCTATTAAACCTTCCGATCCTTCGATACTCTCAAAGATGCAAAAGCTACAAAAGTCAGGACACACCATCTCTAAAATATACAAACTCTTATCCCCTAAGCCTCGCAAATCTCACAGGAAGTTTGAAGTAAAATGAGAATCCGAATCTAACTCTAGCAATATTCCATTTGACTGGGAGAGGATACATATCACCCCCTTCTCGAATAAAATCTCTCCAATATTATCGCAAATCAAGTTTATGTTAATAAATAGGACATATTGGACCCCCGAGAGAATCTTTAAACTTAATCTCAGTGAAAGCCCTACATGCTGGAATTGTAAATCTCATTTTGGTAACCTTGCTCACATTCTCTTCCATTGCCCTATCCTATAAACATTGGGATAAGATCTACGAATGTATAAGCAATACTTTCAATTTAGTCCCTCCAAGGGAATTTGTCTATATCCTACTAGGTGCTCTGGACCCAAAGATCACAGATGTGAATGACCGATACTTGTTAGATCTTATGCTCACTTTAGCCTGTAAAATTATACTGAATAAGTGGAAAAACTCCAATGAGGTCTCCTTTAGGATGTGGCAAGAATGGATATCCTTCCTTAGAGGAGCTGACAACATCTCACTTCATGCCTCTCCCTGGTATAAATCACACAGGAAGCTATGGAAGTCCCTTGACACCTTTTCCTTCCCATATGACCCTCTGTGAAAATCGAGTCAAATCTTCCAAATGTAATGCTTATAGAACGCTATATCAGCTGTGAAACACCAGTACTGTATTATATTTTCTAGTATTATAATTGTGAAAACTGTGCTTGCTTGATACTCCTGTACTGTATTGTATTTTCTACTATTACTCGTGTGAAACTGTACTTGATTGACCACTTGTATGTTACTACAGTTCTACTGCGACTCCCATGGTAAGGCACTTGAGTAACTTGTTGTTTTCTATTTACTTTGTATTTCTTATGATTTGTCTGTACTCTATCATTTTTGCCCTTCGTTATCATCTTATTATTGTGTCTACCTGTACATTTTGGACTGAGATATTGAAGTAACAGCCAGAATATCCTCAAAGGTTTTCACAAGTCACTTAGTCGATCCTGTCTCATAAAATGTATTAGGAGCAACTGCAAGCAATAACACATATGTTACTTTTAATTTATTACTAAACAAAACAGCGTGTGTTCTAGATTTGGCCAGGCAAAACAAAATTACTTTACAACATTTACTACAGTGTACTTAACTGGTGCAAGTATGAAGTCAGAGGTGAGGTTATGCAGCATGAATTACATTGTGCTGATTTAATTTAAGAAGGATTATACAAATAATTGTTTGCATTTAACGCAGCACGAGTGGATTGAGGCAACAAAAGGCATGCTGCTTGTAATTCTGTCACATATTTGAGAAACACGTTGTCTCCATAGTCTGGGAAAGTTTACCGGAGTCAGCATCGGCTTTCCCCAGCGCAGTAACTGTGAAAATGAGCAAAACAAAGGGGAAACCACTTGCCCTTGTATGTTGTTGGGGGCAGTTTTATATAGCACAAACTCTACCCAAGGGCATTGGAGAGCTTTACACGAGCCATAGCTACATTACGCAAAGTCAGATTCATTGTATGTGTTTTTTAGGCCGAGGGAGATTTAATGATTTGCTCAGAATCATAGAATGTCGAGGCGTCGTCGGGACTTGAACTTGGATCCGTAGTTCCAAAATTGACAGTTCTGGCCCTTAGGGCACATTCGTACATGCATGACTTACCATGCCTCTGATTGGGGAAACATCCTTTACCACGCAACCATTACAACGCGGTATGGTTACATCGTGGTTTTTACAACGAAAGTCGTTACACCGACTTGCACTGGAGGGCGCTCTAGACTAAGGAATAGTGTGAATTACTATTCCAACACCTTCCCTACTGTACGTAGACTGGAGTTGGAATAGTAATTCACACTATTCCTAAATCCAGCTCCCTCCAACGCAAGTCGATGTAACGACTTGCGTTGTCAAAACCGCGATGTAACATACCGCGTTGTGATGGTACGCGTTGTATCATCATACATCCCTCTGATTGAGAGGATAGGACTGCAGCCCCAGACAAGGTATTATGGTCAGTCTCAGGGTAAATGCAACATAATCACTTAAAATGGCAAATGCCTCCATTGAGACCTGGGTACTGCTGAACAATGCTCAGTTGTATCACTTGGAGGTACCACCACATGTAAAGAATTAGTAACTTCACCGAAAAGAGCTGGCTGAGGTTTCTATGACTGGAGGGCATACTCTTAATGATATGGAAGGATATTGAAAATGAGGCCCAGCAGCAAGTTGACAATATAATTTGAGGTGGGGGGCTACCAGGGTGTATCATGATGGATTACACCCGTTTCCTCTGACTGTACAAGAAGATATAACTGAGTTTTGCTTTGGCATAGACATCAACATGAATATATTGGACATGATTGTGGATGGTGTCCTGCTAGACCTGGCGTGGGTTCCCCCAGTATTTCTGCCTTTGCCCCTTGTGCTTTACTGTGTGTTGGACTTCATTTTTAATTGTCTAGATGCTGTGGGCACTTTGCCATTGCTGTTCAGAGCCAAAGTACAAGTGCTCCTGCTGTAAATTGTTGTTATGGATTAGTGGTCCCTTAATTGGCTTATTTGATTTACTACTAAGACCCTAGTACAGTGCACTGTGTGTGCCCAGGGCCTGTAGATGAAATGCTGCTAGTGGGCTTGCAGCACTGATAGTGCCACCCACACAAGCAGCCTTGCAAAAGGTTCTCAGATCTGTGTGCAGTTCAGTTCTGCCCTGTCGACCTGGAAAGGGCACCCACTTGCCAGGCCTTAACCTTCCCTTTTCTTACGTGAGTCACCCCTAAGGTAGGGTCAAGGTACCCCCTGTAGGCAGGGTGCAGTGTATGTTAAAGGTAGGACATGCCTTCATGTGTGTGGCATGTCCTGATAGTAAAATACTGCCAATTCCGTTTTTTACTATTGAAAGGCTATCTGTCCCATAGGATGGAGTGGGAGTTTATTCATAACATCTTATGAATATAGCTTTCCATGTGGACAATATAGGAAGATAATGTTTAGTATTCTTGAACTGAGAATATAAAGCTGCATCTTTTAGTAAGAATGATTTATATATTCTGTATTTGAAAATACCACTTTTAGAAAGTGGGTATTTTCTTGCTTACCCATCCAGTGTGCCTTGGCTAGGCTTCTGTATTGCCTGTCTAGGTTTGGAGTGACAGGGGCTGGGGATGTGAATTCTGTTCAGACAGTGGGGTGAGGTGTTGCCTGCCTTTCCAGGGCTGAGCTGAATAGACCTGGGCTACATTCAGAGTAGGGGGAGAAGATTCCTTTCACACCTGGCCTGCCTTGGACAATGCTGTCTCCACCTCCTGCCGGGAGGCTGCACCAGAGAGGACATAACTGGTTTTGGCTGGGCAAAGAGCTTCTCTGCCACCAGAGAACAAAGGGATTTATGCTATAAAAAGTGGGGCCAGAACCCAGACATTTGGATCACTTCTGGAATTCAAGAGGAACCTTTGCCAAGGAGAAGAGCTGGAGAAACTGAAGGAGAAGTACTGCCCCTTTGCTGTGTGCTGTCTGGGGTTGGCCTGCAGTGGCTGTTTCTGGAAAGGACAAGGACTTTGCTGTGTGCTTTGTCCCATGCTTGAGGAAGATCTCCAAAGGCTTGTAGTAGAGCTTGTCTCCTGTTATGAAGTCTCAGGGACAGAAAGACTTTACCCACAGTTCCCCCCTGAACTCCGCTGCTGGGAGTTCTGACTGCCAAGAGGTGCCCGCCAGTGGTCTTGGTCTCTGGAGGATGTTTCTGGGGCTGGACTGAAAACACTTTGAGAATTGATGCATCGTCTGGATTGAGATGCATCGCAGTGATGCGAGAAGTATTTCCGATGCATCGCTGCAGCTGAAAAACCAATGGAATATGGCTAAAATTGCCGCAGTGCCTGTTTGCCGCTGCCCCGACAATCAGCGCATCCCGGATCTTTACGCATCGCATCGTTTCAGATCGAACTGAGGCACCAAGTCTGCCGCATCATTGGGGGACGCATTAAGAAACCGACGCATCACCTTCCCAAGCAGTATGAAACCGACGCATTACCTCCTCTCTGGTAAGGAACCGACTCATCACCTCACCTGCGCAGCAGTAAGGAATGGATGCATCCCCTCTCCCAGAGCACAGAACCGATGCATTACCTTCCCAGAGTGCTAGGAACCGACGCATCACCTTCCCTGTGACCCTTTTTGCTTGTAGTTTTGACGCATCTAAGGGACTTTGTGCTGAAAGTGTGCATCCATCATTTTCTATGGACAGAACTGTTTTTACCTTTTAAAAGTCATATTTTGAGTATCGTATTATGGATTTTTGTCATTTTGGTCTTGTTTGGTTTAGATAAGGATTACTTATTTTTCTAAACTGGTGTAGTGTCCATTTGTAGTGTTTTCACTGTATTACTGTACGTGTACACAAATGCTTTACACACTGCCTCTGAGATAAGCCTGTCTGCTTGTGGCAAGCTACCAAGGGGGTGAGCAGGGGGTATTTTAGAAGTGTATCCCCCTTACCCTGACTAGGAAGAAGGGTCACTACTTGGTTGAACATCTCCTAACCCATATTGTTAGACCTGGCATCTTTTGGCATGTTTCCCCTGTCTTTTTGCCTTCCGACCTCTGGTTGAAGATGTATGGGGGAGACTCCTCCAAAGGTTGGCAGTGACCCCAGCAGAAGAGTGGGGGGGACAATGGTAAAGAAAAGCCCCAAACTAGTACCCAGGGTAATGATTTCCGCATCCAGGAGAAAGGAAACCATAGGTTTCTTCAGGAAAGCCTTCAGAGACGAGACCCCAGAAGTGCTTTACATGTGACCAGGTGGGTCACCTGAAGGGGGATCCCAAATGCCCCAAGAGGGCACAGCCACCCACCAGTGGGCAGTCCAAGGTGATGACTAGTGTAGCGCTTGGGGAGGAGGCGTTCCATGAGGAGGTTGGAGACCCAGCAGAAATGACCATTGTCTCACTAGGGGACAGTGAGATGGTCCAGGGAAGCCAGGTTCCTGCAAACATCAAGATGTACAGCACCTGGGTGACCATCAATGGGCAAAGGGTAGAAGCTCTCAGAGATACTGGAGCCAGTATGACCACAGTCAGGTGTCACCTGGTATCTGAGGAGCAAGTAGTCCCTGGTGCATTCCACCAAGTAGTTGCTGTAGAATACTCAGACCGCCAATGTAAGGTGGTGTAGGCTCTCTTTAAGTGGGGGGGGTCAAAGGTCCCTTGAGGGTGGTTGTATGCCCTACCATACCTGTAGATTGCCTGCTAGGTAATGACCTGGAGCAGTCCTTGTGGAAGGATTTGGAGCTCAGGTCCCACTTGGAGATGCTTGGGTTGCCAGTGTGGGACTGAGTGACCACTCGGTCCATGGCAGGCAGCTAGAGTGATCAGAAGGACCTGGAGCCTTAAACAGTGGCTCAGGTGCCTGCCAAGAGGAGGAGGAATGGGTCCGGGAAACCCACTCCTGAAATCCCCACGATCCGGGAGGAGGCTGACTTCGAGGGGGATGCCCCAGATCCTACAGGGAAACAAGTGGCTGAACTGGGGGACTTATCTGAGAGGACCTTTTGGCTGCAAAAAGGGGGTTTTACCAGGGAAGAGTTCTGCAGGGAGTAGAGAGAGTGCCCTTCTCTGGAGAGTTTTTGGCAGCCCGCTGCAAACCAGGCAGCTGGATATCAGTCTGGATCACAGTGGATATACTGGGAGAATAGTCTCCTGTTTAGTGAGCCTAAGGTCACTGAGCCTAGTCAGCCCATGTGCTGGGTGTATCCAGGCGCTTCAGGACCTTCCTACTGGGTTTAGCTCATGACGTGCCTTTGGCACGACATTTGGGGAAGGACAAAACCTTTGACAGGATTGCCACCCATTTCTTTTGGACCCAAATGTGAAGGCAGTCTGATGCACTTTGTAGGTCTTGCCATACTTGTGAGGCAAGTGGTAAGTGTTGGTAGAAGTGTGAGGCTCCTCTCCAACCTTTTATGTTTGTAGGCACCCCTTTCAAGTAGTGGAGATGGACATTGCGGGGTCTCTGGACCCCAAGTCAGCCATGGGCAACAGGTACATTCTGGTCTTGGTGGACCATGCCACCTGGTACCCGGAGGCTATCCCTCTCACGACAACGATGGCGCCCCTGGTGGGCCGGGCATCAATGGGGATCTTTTCCCATGAGGGGTTCCCCAGAGAGGTGGTATCTGACCAGGGTACCAATTTCATATCCAAATATATGATATCTCTTTGGAAGGCGTGTGGTGTATCCTACTGGTTCCCCACGCCTTACCGTACCCAAGGTAAACGTTTGGTGAAGAGATTCAACCCAACTCTGAAGGGCATGATCAAGGGTATGACTGAACACATGAGTAATAAGTGGGACGTCCTCTTACCATGCCTTCTCTTTGCTCACATTGAGGTACAGCAGAGGTCATTAGGGTTCAATTCCGATGAGTTACTGTATGGGCACCCTGTGAGAGGACCTCTCAGTCTGGTGAAAGAAGGCTGGGAGACAGCTCCCAGGAAAACTCCTGGGATGTTTTAATCTACATGCTGGCTTTTAGAAACCAGACTGTATGCTTCAGGAGACTCGCTCACGCATACCTAGAAGCCAGTCAGGAAGAGATGAAACACTGGCATGACTTGAATGCCACTCTCGTAGAGTTTCAACCTGGTCATAAAGTGTGGGTCATGGCCCCAGTAGAGCCTTGTGCTCTTCAGGGCAAGTGGACTGGGCCTTTTGAGGTGATGGAGCACGAGAGTGATGTCACCTACATGGTGAACTTGCAGACTCCCAGGAACCCTTTGAAGGTCTTGAATGTGAACCGCCTCAAACCTCACTTTGAGAGGTCTGAAGTAAGCATGCTCTTGGCAACAGATGAAGGGGTGGAAGCAGAGAGTGATCCTCTCCCTGACCTCTTGTCTACCAAGTAGCATGATGGGTCAGTGGAAGGTGTAAACCACTCCCCAACCCTGACCCCAGAGCAGCAGCGTGACTGTCGCCAGCTGTTAGGAAAGTTAGCCGTCCTGTTCTCCCTGACCTCAGGTGTCACCCACTGGTGTACCCATGATGTGGACACTGGGGACAGTCCTCCTGTGCGGCACAACATTTACACGCTGACTGAAAGGGTCAGAGCAAGCATCAAAGAAGAGGTTTTTAAGAGGATGGCATTAGGGGTGAGAGAGCCTTCCAACAGTCCTTGGGACAGTCCAGTGGTCTTGGTCCAAAAGGCTGCTACATCGGGTGCCACTCCTGAACTTAAGTTGGGCATGGACTACCGTGGGCTCAATGCCGTCACCAGGACTGACATACACACCATACCCAGAGCTAATGAGCTCATAGATCAGTTGGGAGCTGCCGAGTTCCTCAGCACATTTGATTTAATGTCTGGGTAGTGACAGATTGCCTTGACTGATGGGGCCAAGGAGAGGTCTGCATTCTCAACACCAGAGGGGCACAACCAGCTCTGGGTGATGACCTTTGGATTGAAGAATGCCCCTGCCACCTTTCAGAGCTTGGTCAACCGGGAGTTGGCTGGGCTGGAGGATTTCAGTGCCGCCTGCCTGGATGACATAGCTGTGTTCAGTTCCAGCTGGAAAAATCACATGCACCACCGCTGAGAAGTGTTGAAGGCTCTGAGGAAGGCAGGCCTAATGATCAAGGTCAATAAGTGCTAGATCAGGCAGTGGTCTGTGGTGTACTTAGGACACCAGGTAGAAAGAGGCCAGGTGGCACACCTACAACTTAAGATCAACACCATTCTGGGTTGAGAGCCAGCCAAGACCCAGACAGAGGTGAGAGCCTTTTTATGTCTCACCATTTACTATTGGAGATTTGGCAAGGGGTATGGCACTATTGTTGCCCCTCGACTGAGCTGACTTTCAGGAAGCAGCCATGGAAAGTTATCTGGACTGATGCCTGTCAGACTGCTTCTGATGCCCTGAAGGCAGCCATGTGCACGGCGCCAGTGCTTAAGACACCCAATTTCTCCAAGGAAATTGTAGTGCAGACTGATGCTTCAGAGCATAGTGTGGGAGCGGTGCTCTCACAATTGAACGAAGAGGGACTAGACCAGCCCGCAGTCTTCCTTAGCAGGAGACTACTCCCCATGGAATCGAGGTGGAGTGCAATTGATTGTGAAGCTTTTGCTGTGGTCTGGGCGCTGAAGAAGCTAAGACCCTACTTGTTTGGGACTCACTTCTGAGTTCAGACAGACCACAGTCCCCTCAGACGGTTAATGCAAATGAGAGGTGAGAACCCAAAACTGTTTAGGTGGTACATCTCCCTACAGGGAACGGACTTCATGGTGGAAAACTGCCCTGGCACAGAACACACCGACACTGATGGTCTCTCCAGCTTTTTCTGCCTTAGTGAAGAGAACTCCCAGTTGGGTGGGTAGTGCATCCTACTTTCAGCTGGAGGGGGCATGTGTTAGACCTGGCATCTTTTGGCATGTTTGCCCAGTCTTTTTGCCTTCTGACCTCGTGTTTTTGATGATATTCTGGACTTCGTTTTGCTGGTTTAGAGTCTCTGCGCACTTTTGCACTGCTATTCAGTGCTAAATTGCAAGTGCTCCTACTGTAAATTGTGTTATGATTTGTTTTTTCATGATTGGGATTTTTGATTTACTAGTAAAACCCTAGTACAGTGCACTGAGTTTGTGTCTAAGGCCTGTAAATCAGATGCTACTAGTGGGCTTGTAGCTCTAGTTGTGCCACCCGTACAAGTAGCCTTTCAAAGGTGTCTCAGATCTGCCACTGCAGTGTCTGCTCGCAGTTTTACTGCCAATATCGACTTGGGAAGTGCACCCACTTGCCAGGCCCTAACTTTCCCTTTTTAAGTCAAGCCTAGCGCAGCACGCATTCGCTGTCCTATGGGGAGGACTCTTGGAATCACTCCAGACTTTCTCGAAACTTGTCAGTGTGGTTCTTCAACTTCCACACATACTATTGGCCTTTGCGTGTAGCTTTCAAAAATGAAAGCACGCAGGCGGCCAAAGGCGGGTGCATGTCCCACCTTTTCTGTAAATGTTCACTCCCACGGCATCCAGCTCTCAGGAGCGAGCAGCGGCCCGCAGGTTGCCACCTGCATTCCTCATCGTGGATCATTAAACACAGCACAGTCGCTTTCAGTTTAGAGGCCGTGCTTGTTTTTTAGGTCAAGCCTAGCGCAGCGCGCACCCACTGCTCTATGGGGAGGCCTCTAGGAATCACTCCAGACTTTCTCGAAACATGTCCGTGTGGTTTTTCAACTTCCACACATTCTATTGGCCATTGCATGTGGCTTTCAAAAATGAAAGTACGCAATTGGCCAAAGGCGGGTGCATGTCCCACCTTTTCTGTAAATGTTCACTCCCACGGCATCCAGCTGTCGGGAGCGAGCAGTGGCGCGCAGGGTGTCAGCTGCATTCCTCGTCGTGGATCATTAAACACAGCGTGGTCACTTTAAGTTTAGCGGCTGTGCTGTTTTTTTTTCACTCCCCACCTCACTCTCACGGCATCCAGCTGTCGGGAGTGAGCAGCGGCGCGCAGGGTGCCAGCTGCATTCCTCGTCATGGATCATTAAACACAGCGCGGTCGCTTTCAGATTAGCGGCCACACTTGTTTTTTTCACTCCCCACCTCTCCTCTCTGACCATGCCTCCCTCCTCTCCTTCTGCCCCCGCAGACTCTCAAGCTTCTCCAGCAGTTTCACATCCGTATTCTCTCACTTCGACCTATTTTCTTGGTTTGATTTCCCTTTACATGTTCAATTAGTGCGCCCATATGCCTTTCCCTCACCTTCATTCCCCCTGCCCACTCATGTTAACTCAGTCTTTACTTCTGCTCACAAATTCGTACCTCGGCTCTACCTTGCCCCCCCTTGGCTTCCCTCTATCCCCCTAAGTTCTCTCTCGTAGATGCTTTCCTCGCCCACTTCACAACCCCTAACTTCCCCTCCCACGTCGCATCTACAAAACCACTCCGCACTACCCTTTTACCCTTCACCCTGAAAATGTATTCTAGCTCCCTTCCACACATTACCTCCCGCACTCCCTTTTGCTGCCCTGCCGTACTCATTTGCCCCCGACAAGCCAATTCTTTGCTTGAGTCCTATCTTGCCTCCACAACCCTCACTGGGTCCCCATCTCACTTCCACGCCCCTCCCCTCATGCATTTACCCCCTCCTTATACTACCTGCCCCATCCTCACCGCACTACTTCGTCTCCCTCATTCCCCATCTCCTCCTTTACCACCTCCCCACATCCTCCATAGCCACGCCCATTCCTTCACTCACCTTCACCCTCTTTACTCTCCATTCTCTGTTCCACCAGCCATCAATCACGCCTTCTTGCCCTCGTTCATCCCCAGCTCTCTTCCACTAAGATCCACTCATCTATTTCTCCTCCATCATACTAACTTACGCCACGCCCACTCATTCTTCACCCATTCTGTGTCCTCAGTGTTGTATGTGAAGCACGAGCTCCGCGTTTACCTTGTATTGTGTGCTTAACTCTGTGTACTCTCTTCTACTAGTACTTGATTTATGTGTACTCGGATGTTTCTATGGGCCATATGTAGGTAATTTGGAAATACCGATTCCTAATTACCGAATTTTACCGAATCGGTATTTAGAAATCTGTATTTCCGGTAAATATTACCAAATCGGTAAAAATCGGTAAATATTTACCGAATGCACAATACTGATCGTTTTTTCCGATTCGGTAAATACCAAATCGGTAAATATTAACGAATCGGTAAATACCGAATCGGTAAATACCGAATCGGAAGTGCTAAAAAACTGCTATTGAGGAATCAGCCAATCCTGTGCAACCACCACCCCTCCCAACCAGGAAGTGGCCACACCCAGGCAGGTGCACACAATCAGAACCTTCTGGAGAGGCTGGGAGTGCAGAGGAGAGCAACAGAGCCACTGCCTGAAATTTTTCTGCAAATCTTGCACAATGGCCAGCCAGGACACAGAAAGAGAAGGAGGGGAAAGGAAGAGGAAACTGAAATTCAGTCAGAAGGAACTGCAGGTCCTTGTGGTGGAGGTAGTGAAGCAGCACACAAAGCTGTTTGGAACGCAGTCTCTGCAAGTTGCAGATTCAGAAAAAAGAAAAATCAGACTTGGAATCCAGTCTCAGGTGAAAGCCATTGGAGTGACCCCCCTGGGAAATTGATGTGCTCAAGAAGCGGTGGTATGATATCAGGATCATCACCAAGAGGAAGATGGCTGATCTTAAAAAACAAGCCAGCCAGACAGGAGGAGGAAGGAACAGGGCACCTGCCCTGACTGAACTTGAGCAGCTAGTGGAGCCCACGATAGAGCCAGAAAGCGTCTGTGGGATCGGGGATGCAGACAGCTCTGCCAGAGCTGCTTCCAAACAAGGTAAGAATCATGCACAGCATTGTGCCCCCCTTCCCCTATCCCAAATCCCCAATGGGGCTATGTGAATCCCACTCCAGTACAGATTTTTGTTCAGACCAGCAATGCATTATGGGAGATGTAGTCAGTGAAACCCCTATCATGACAGGAATCGCACTGAACAACAAGGAATGTGACACACATCAACGATAAGCAGGCAGAGGACAATGAGATAGTGTGGCAGAAATGTATATTATTTTTTGCAATGCAGGGCTGCAGGTACACTGAGCTAATGTACAATATCTGTCAACAGACGAGACATCGCGCAGGACTGCTCAGGACAAGGGAGAGAGGGCACTCCGGAAGGACATCACAGAGAAGGCCAGTACGAGTGCAGGGCACACAACACCACCACAGCCAGCCTCACCACCACAGCCAGCCTCGCCACCACAGTCAGCCTCGCCACCACAGCCAGCCTCACCACTACTGCTAGCCTCACCAGCATCAGCACCACCTGCAGTGGTTAGACCTAGGAGGCATGCTGTTGCCAGACTGCAGGAGTTTGAGTCCTCCTCAGAAGACTCGGGGGGGACATCTACTGTGCCACTGGATGGTAGCAATGCTGGTTTGCTGTCCACTTCTGAGGGAGCACACACAGGTGCCAGATGCCGCCGCAGGGCTCGTGTGAGCAGGGTGAGAGCCATGGTGTCTTCGGAGGGCTGGAGGCTACCATGGTGAAGGTACAGCGCCTACAAGGCAAGGCAATTCAGTCAGTCCGGCAACAAATGAGGCACCTCAATGACAACTTGACCAACATTGACAAGGGCATTAGCTCAGTGGCTGAGGGCATGAAGGAGACGGCTGCGGGCATGCGGGACATGTCCCAGTCTGTGATGCTGCTGTGCAGCAAAATGGATGAGGACAGAGTAACACGGCGCAGGGAGAGGCAGAAAATGGAGCACCATACGAGGGCAGTGAACCGCCTAGTAACTGCCACTTCTCTGCTCTGCAGGTGCTCCGTGGCCATGCAGGAGGGGCTGGCGCACTGCAGCACTGATGTCTCTAGGGGGCTGGTAAAGGTGACCACTGCTCTTGAAGTGCTGCTTACGAGTCAGTCTGCCACTACTGGTGCTGTGGAAGTTGGGGACAGCGAGGACACGACCAGACGGAGCAGCATTACCCCCCCCCCCCTGTAACAGACACCCGGAGGAGCAGCAGACGGCATGGGGCTGCCACTGGTTCCACAGCCAGTGAGGACAGTCAGTTCATGGTATCCAGCACTGTTGTGCGTGGCCGCAGACGCTGATGCAGCCCACACTTTGAGGAGAGAATTGGGTGAAGTAACCCATGACTTCCTACTATGGATGTCACAAATTGGAAAGCCAAGTTTGGCCGTTTGTGTTGTGGCGTAGTGCCCAGAAATTAAAACTACGTCATTACATGGAACAACTGGCTGTTTCTCCTTACTTACTTAAAAATAGTTGCATATGATCTCTGCCCGCCTCTGTCTCCCATCTGTTGCCGGTGGCACTCCTGCTGCGTTGGGCTCTGGCTGTGCAAATTCATCATCATTATCCTCAAAATCAGTTAATTCCACTTCTGTACCTTTCTTTGTGGCAAGGTTGTGCAGCATTACACAAGTTGCAATGATTTTGCAGCAGATGATGGGTGTGTACTAACGTGCGCCTCCACTTTTGTGGAGGCAGCGGAACCTGCTTTTCAATAGTCCAAACGTGCGCTCCACAACATTGCGTGCCGATTTGTGTGCCACATTGTATCGTCTCTCACTCAGGGTTGATGGGTTTAGGTAGGAAGTGAGGATAAATGATCGCACGGCATATGCACTATTGCCTAGGTGAGAAAGAGAGTGCCATTAGTCACATACACCAATACACATTCATCTGCAGTAAGTATAAGGGAGTGTCACAGTGATTTAACTAGCAGGTATCCTTCTCCAAATTCTCCCGCAGCCAGGCGTGTGTAGATCCCACTGTTCTGGAAGATGTATGAGTCGTGGGTGCTCCCAGGAAATTTGGCCACGATGTCAGTGATTATGTTGGCAGCATCGCAGATTACCTGCACATTTATGGAGTGGGTGGACTTTCTGTTCCTGTAGATATACTCAGTGGCTGCTGGTGGGCAGATTGGAATGTGTGTGCCATCAATACAGCCTGTGACATGCGGGAACTGTGCCATCTGGTAAAAGTCTGTCTTGGTTATCAGCAGTTCCGCCTGTGTGTTTGGGAAGCTAATGTAGTGATGCATTCTCTGCATCATGCCATCCAGGAACTTTCTGAAGAAACGGGACAGGCAACTCTGAGACACCCAGCCTACCGCAGCTATCACCCCATGGTAACTGCCAGATGCGAGTAGATGTAGGCTACAGAGCACCTGCACATGTGGTGGTATGGTGTGCTCCCTTGGTGTTGGGTGCTTCACGAGTGGGTGCAGGTCCCTTATCAAGTCCAGGATGGTGTCCAGGATGGTGTCGGGGTGTAGCCTGTACCTTTCATGGATCTCAGCCTCAGTCTGTTGGAAGAGTGTGATGCGCTGTCTGTAAATGCGCTCCTCCCGTCTCCAGATCCTCACTCCTGCTGCCTGTAGACGTAGCCGCCTTGCAATCACATAGAAAGCCGCCATAGTGATCACACTGTTGCATTTTGGGATTGCTTATATACACTGTAGCTGATTACCACCTGTTTTCAGTCAGTGTTAATTACCAAATTTACCTACATCTCTTTTCTCTTTTTTACCGTTTCTTATTTACCGATTTGGTAAATAAGGAATCGATAATTCCGAATCTGTAATTTTGAATTCGGTAATGATGAATCGGTATTTACCGATTTATAATTACTGAATCCTTCTTTTTGGCCTCCTACATCTCAGTTGCCTAAATACCGGTCGGTAACGGGAAATGTACTGAATTTCGGCCGTTACCGACCGGTATTTAGCTACCTACATATAGCCCTATGTCTTCTCACCCTTTTTAAATGCGCTACCACCACCTGAATGACTTCCATATCGACCTTGCATGCTGTACGTGTGCTGTGTGACAGTCATGTGCACGTGCTTTATGCTCGCCATGTTTTCTGTGCAATATATTACTACCTTGTGTTTCGTGGCCTGCCTTGTTCTGTGGTCTCGGTGCTGTACATCTACCGTCCTCTTACCTGTGTTTTACATGCACCGTTTCTACCCCGTGCTTTGCGTACACTTAGCTCTAAGTATGTATTGCCACAACAGGGCCCTACTGTGAACTCTGCTGTGCATATATTTTACAACATATTGCCATGTGTGATCTATATTCTGTGTTCTACCCTTACTCTGTGCTATACACACATGCACGCTGCTCAACTTACACCATGTTTCACTGGTTTTACATGTATTTGTGCTCACTGCAGGGGACTGTGTTCGACCTCATGGTCACAGGTCCAAATTCCGGCAAATTCACTCAGCCTTTCATCCTTTCTGAGGTCGAGAAAATTAGCACTATTGAGTTGGGTAACCAATAGACATCTGTTATTCAGCGCCAAGATGCCCCTTTGCGGGTGAAAGTGCGCTTTACAAATGCACGTTATGTTATGTTACTATGATGAACTGCCCCCACCTAACAATAAAAACTATAAGAAAAAAGCATTAGACCAGGCAGGGAAAAATTGACAGCATTGTATAAACAAAAAAACTAGAACACATTTTTGGTGTTCTTTCTGGTTTTTATTAGGGTATTTTAGTTGTATATAATGTTTCCCAGGTTATATATAAGGTGACAAGAATGGTTATAACACTTTTCTTATTATAACTTACAACTTTTAAACATGCTGCACAACATTCATAATGCTCTACAACACAGATTAAAAACGTTAACAAAGCCAATAGCTCTGTCTAAACACTTATAAGGCCCCAAAGGCGAGACCTATTAGCTATGCCAATGCTTGTTGAGGGATGTAAGGCATCCCTCAGGTAGGCCCAAAGTACTCCCATAGGCCGGGTGCAGTGTATGTGGAAGGTAGGACTTGTACTAGTGTGTTTTACATTTCCTGATAGAGAAATAATGTGTATTTAATTTTTCACTATTGAAAGTCTGTCTGTCCCATAGGCTATAATGGGAGCTACCTTGTAACATCTTACAAGTGTAACTTTCCATTGGGACAAGATGGAGACCTTTAGTTTAGGCTTCCTGAACTCAGAATTTAAAAATACATCTTTTAGTGAAGTTGATCGTCATACTGTGTTTGAAAATGCCATTTTTAGTGAAGATGATCTTTATGCCATTCTTAGAAAGTGGGCATTTTCTCGCTTAACCATCCTGTGTGCTTCGGCCTGTTAGGGCATTCACCACCTTGGTTCAGAGTGTCAGGAGCTGGGAATGTGAATTCACACTTGGCATACACAAGGGAGGAGGTTGAGGTGCATCCTGCCTTTCCTGGGCGACTTATAGCCAGGCTGAATAGACCTGGCTGCATTTAGAGTAGTGGGAGGAGTTGTTGCTTGCACCTGAATGGACCGTGGCTACCTCTCACAAAGCTAGCGATTTATAAGAAGAGGCCTAGACTTTTGATACCGCATCCATCAAAAATGTGGGGTACAATCCAGAAAAGTGGTGCACAGATCAGGGAAAACAGCCTCCTGGTCCCCATAAATGGACAAAACTACACAAACATATATACGCAGGAGATCGGCACCCACTATATGTTGTATTATGCAAATATGGGCTGTTCTGATCCAACAAAGTAAATAAATTGCAATACTGGTTTGAACACTATTCAATTAGCCAAATTTGCTTCTGTTTTTCCCCAAGTTCATTAAACTGGCTTCAGACATGTCGTGTATTGAAAATTCTTTATTGATGGTATACGGAACATTTGTCTGTATAGGAAAGATTTATGATGCGATGCTTCTTATATTGTTACCAGGATCTCCATGAATTAATTAATACAAGCAGATGTTCTGAGAAACATTTCTCTCTATCAAGGACAAAGGTAAAGATTATAACATTTGGGATACCTTGTTTTTAATAACATATAGTTTCTAATGCTGTGTAGCATTAAGAATGATATATATATAGAATCCCCCAGATCTGTAAACGAAAGATGACTAATTGTCTAGCATACAAATGAGATTGCTATGTTCTGTTTTCTTCCCTGCTTCTCTCTATCTGGTCAAGAATTGGCATTTCAATTGGATTTGAAATATTATAATATGATCATACATTGTACTGACAATCTGTTATATCAAGTAGGGTAACAAGAATCTCTGGAAATGAATAGTGATTTTTAACTCAATATGTGTAATGTATATTAGTAGTATCGTGCTCGCGCAATGAGGGAACCATCGAGTACAAATGCAATGTGTGATAAAAGTTCATATAGATGGGTACTACAGTGTTTGAGTAATTGGCACTGTGTTTTAAATTTGTTGTGTTTATATCATTTTAATAGGTATATATGTTATTTGTGTTTCTTTGTAGCCCTGAAGAAGTCTCGTGAAAAGAGACTAAACGCATTGGCTACGGTGATGTGAATATGTTTTTACCATCAATAAAGAATTTTCAACACACAACATGTCTGAAGCCAGTTTAATGGACTTGGGGAACACCAGAAGCAAATTTGGCTAATTGAATAGTGTTCAAACCAGTGTTGCAATGTATTTACTTGGTTGGCTCAGAACAGACCATATTTGCATAATACAACATATAGTGGATGCATACCTCTCTCAAAGCTGTCTGCCCCTTCCTGGAGTGAACCTGGCCTGAGCCAGGCAGGACTGGTTTATGTACGCCAGAGAAACTTTGTTGGTACCACCTACAAATGGAAATGTGGTATAAATATTGGGGCCTTGACCCCAGAACTTTGGAACTCTTTGGGATTAAGGAACCTGCCAAGAAGTAGAGCTGGAGAAGCTGTGAGGAGAGACTACCACGTTGCTGTGTGCTTTGCTGTGTTGGACTGCAGATGATGCTTCTGTCTTGGGCAGTGAAAGGACTGGACTTTCTTTTTCTAAGTATCTCCAAAGGCTTGAGTTAGCGCTTGCCCCCTGTTCAAGAAGTCTCAGGAACAGTAAAGGCGTTACCTTCCTCTGGGTACTTGCATCTGAAACTTTGTGCTTCAGCTGCCACAGTGTTAAAAAGCTACTTGATGATGTCAATGATGCTTCTATTGGCTCTGTGACTTAAAGACATGGCAGAGGGCACCGTCGCACTTCGCACTGCTACCCTGGTCTTACCAGCAACTCCGTCCGACACCGCCGCGAGCTGCTGCTTGCACCCTGACCTGTGGGCACTGCACTCAGCACCGCCCCACTTCACACCGCTGCCCTGGTCTCACCGACGGCACCGCTGCATGCTGACATTGACGCCGTTGTCTGCACTGTGGTTTGGGCGCACCCCTCGTAAGTTACACGAAGCACTGCCCCGTTGACTCCAGATCATCAACCGATGCTGCGGATTGCACTGAGACCTGGGGGCCCGCCACACTGCATTGCCCCATCTCGCATCGCAGCCTTGGGTCTTTCGATGACGGCGCTCCAGCAACAATGACGCTGCTACTTGCACCGTGACCTGCAAGCACCGTGACGAGCATGATCCACTTTGTACCGAAGCCCTGATCTCACCAATGCCGCTGGACAATCATCTCTGAGCTGCTGCTTGCAGCGTGACCAGAGGGCACCACACCACTTCACACTGCAGCCTCAATGCCTACCGACACCGGTACGCCTAACTTCAACCTCACAGAGTTCAACCTGAACATATGTGACTTCAAGGGCCCGACAACTTCTGCACCGAACTCCGGAACAGACGGCGGCTCTTCGGGGCTCATTCTAAAGGTGCCGTTTTGCAGGTCTTCTGACACCGTAGCTGGTCTGCAACTCTGTGGCTGGCCTGAACCATTGGATTTGTTTGTTCATGATGCCGTGATAACCCTGGAATGAGCTACCGACTTCAAGGAACTGTATTTAAATTTTAAGTCTATTTTTGGCATTATTTGTATCTTGATAACTGTATGTTGGACTTTTATCATTTTGGTCTTGTTTTACACAGTTAAATATTGCCATTTTTTCTATAACTAGCGTGGTCTCCTTTTGTAGTGTTTTCACTGTATTACTATGTGTTATGTGCAAATGGTTTACACATTGCCTTTGAGATAAGCCTGATTGTTCGTGCAAAGCTAACAAGGGGCTGAGTAGGGGTTAATTTAGAAGTGTAACTCCCTTATCCTGACTAAGAGACCAAACTAGAGACCCCCATTTCTAACACATATCTATTCATGTCCTTCACTACAGTTTCATTTTTAATTCTTTAAGGACGGATGTCCTGGTTTGGCCATGAAGACAGCGCCACCCTGATTTATTCTGATTTACCCAGTAATGTTTTTGGTGAGTCAGACAACTTAGACAACCGAGAATATTTATGATAACATTCAGCATCAGAGCCTGGAAGAAAGGCAAATATATAATATTTCGAAGAAAACACAGATTTTGTTGGTCTACCTTCCAGGTAGTGTTGCTAAAGGAGGATAATTACTGGTCCAATCCAGGCCCAGATGGAAGTTATACTATATTTGGACATCTGAAGTAGATCCTGGGTAGCAAAGTACCACTTAAGTGAGAGGTTTCCAGCAACTACCTGGAGACAAGACAGATTGTGTTGATTCAAGTGTAAAAACAGACCTATGTCTGGACGTAGGTCCTACTCTTGTGACTTTCACCATAAGAACAGCAAGCTGTGCTAATCATTGTAAGAAACTTGGGCCCTCAACCAGAAGGAAAAAGGCTCAGGTGACTGAAATCTTGTGTCATGGCTGGAGATTTCTTTTTTTAATAGCTGCAATTTTTTAAATGGGAGATGTGAAACTTCAGTTTAATTCCACCCATTTCCACTGGTTTCACATGAGCATGCCCCAGACTAAAAACAACATAAATATCTTTATGAAATTGGGATATTGGTTGAGGGGGGGATGCCCCCCTCAGGCAGCAACCACAAAAGTTACTAAATTAACCTGTGCTTAACCCTCTGGAAGCTTTGCAGAAATGCAGTTAGGCAAAGTATAAATTGTGCGTCACACAAACAGTAATAAAGTGAAAATATAACCAAATAGAAATCCCAAACCAATTTAGAAAAAAGATTATATTTTAATGAACAAAATGAGACCCAAATGACAAAAGCCCAATCAGTAGAACCGGAGATATGCAGTTTTAAAGTTGTAAGTATGTATAGTACCTAAAAGCACCAAGAGTCACCTGAGGTCATTTGGTAGTGTTAGACCGGGGAAACATCAAAAGTTCAGGCTGACCACAATGGAGCACAGTCTCGATGTAGGGACCAAGTGTGTCCCACTGAAAAATGTACTGTCTAAAAGTCCAGTGCAATGAGTTTCGTTCACAGTGTACGAGGCCTAGAGGATCAGTGGGAGCGTTGAGGATGGTCATTACTGTAGCGTGAAGAGCAGACCTGGCGTCATGGACCATCATTGCTATCGTTCAAAGATCCGGTCGGGCGCCGTGGAAAGTCATTGCCTGAGCTTCGCATTGGCAGTCACCGCTGGCTGTTGTTGCTGTAGCACGAAGTGCAAATCTTGCATTGCCGGCGTCACTGGTGATCGCTGTAGGGAGAAGATGTTGAGGTTACCGGAGCTTCTCGTTGGTTGTTGTTGCAGGCAGCAGAGTCTTGTCATGAACGGGCCTGTTCATAGTTTCAAAGAGCTAAAAACTTCAGGATTTCACCTTTCCTTGTGGAGGAGTGCACTCTGATGCCGGTCAAGGGTCTAGGGCCTGGGGAAGCACCTCTTGGGGATCAGGGACTCACTCTAGCAGAGGTCATCCGGGCTAGGCAGGTCCAGTTACAGGTACAGGCTTGTTGAGTTTTAACAGGAAAGCTGAGCAGTTGCAGGGAGACATCAGGAGTTTATTATGTCCCTGCAGTTTTGAGCAGGAGATCAGCCAACTGACCCTTGGAGTCACTGAGGTAGCCTGAGGTGAAGGCAGCATGTCCAGTTTTCTTTCTCAGACAGCAGAGCAGGGCAAAAGCAGCAGGACAGTTCTCTCAGGACCAACCCAGGCCTCAAGCAGCAAGGCAGTCTTTTGCAATCAGCAGTGCAGTCCTCTGGGGGGAAAAAGGCAGTCATCAAATAGTAGGGCGGTCCTCTAGGGACCAAGACAGTCCTTCATCGGTAATGTCCACAGGTCCAGGAGTGCAATAATGAGTTGTTCAGGAGGTTCAGAATATATATCTGGTGCCAGCCTTTGTGTGTGGGAAGAATACCCTGTCTTTCCACACATTTCGTTTTGGAAAATTCTTCCCTTCCCATGTCAAGGCTCCAAGAAGTCTGGGCTGACAAAACATTACGTGGCAGGGTCTGTTGTGGGTGTTGGAGGCAAGCCCTTTGAAGAATCAGTGGGGCACGGCACAGCACTGCTCCAGCATCTCAGAAGGACGGCCCATCCTATTCACATCTAAGCACTTTTTGTCACCTAGGATACTGGCAGAAGGCACAAACGGATAGTACAAGAAAATGTCAACTTTCTAAAAGTGGCTTTTTCAGAATTATAACTTAAAATCCGACTTCCCTATTCAAGAGGGTTTTAAATTAAAATCAATTTGAGTAGAAACACCAACAAAAGCACTTTAACACCGGTTAGCAGAGATAAAGTGCACAGAATCCTAATAACAACAAAAACAAATTCAGAAAACTAGGTGGGTAAAGGAAAAAAGTTTGGGGGTGACCCTGCAGAAAGTGCCAGCTCTAACAATAACTTAATGATAATTCCAGTACCTTAATTATGAGACCCCCTAACCTGACGGTGCATGAAAGCAAGTTTACCAGTACAGGTACTTGTGTATGAAATGTGCCTTGTAGATTGCCCGGAGGATCGTGCAGGCAAGTGCTGCACAATGACTTCTTCCCTGAAGCTGCAATCGCCATTAAGGTAAATAAACTGCTTGAGAACTTATAGTGCTTTCAAAAGCAACTGTGTTTGGCTTTGAGCATTTTATTCTACCAGCGGAGCAGCAGCTCAACCTAATTCTGCTCCAAAGAGGGGACAAAATGCTTATTTCAAAACATTTTTAACCTCAATTCTTTATGAATTCTGCTCGAACTTTTGAGACTTTCTAAGAGGCTCTGTATGTAAATGGATACTTGTATAGCGCACTACTCACCCGCAAGGGTCTCAAGGCGCTTGTACGAATACCGCTGTGGAACCCATCCTGACTTTCCCTGTGAGGCGTCCACTCCTGGGCACCCCCAAGGTGGAGGCCAGGCATCCTTAGCGTTGTGGGGGCCGTTGTGGAGATTAAGCAAGCTATTGCCCAGAGTTGCAGAGTGGGACTCCATGATTCGAATGGCACCGAGGCGAGAATTATCAGGTCCGTGGAATTTTGAGCCCAAGACCCGCCAAGGCGGGGAATTGAACACTGGTCCCGGGCTAGACCTCTGCATCAGGGTCTGCCGCTCTAATCATTGAGCCACACTTTATGGGCAATAATGAAATAATCAAGTTCAACAATGGGTGTTTACTCTGGCAATGAGAGGGATAGTGGTACGGGAAGTTAATAAGTGGGAGGGAAGAATCAACATTGAGAATGGAAGGGTGAGGGATGGAAGGGAAGAAGCACCATGGACAACAAGTGGGTAGGAGGTGATAGGAAGGAAGCAACATGGACAACCTTGCTGTTGTGAGGATAGAAGCAACGTTGACAAAAAGAAGCTACACGATGATAAGAAGAAAGAAATAAAGAAAAATGTACCTCAAACACAGCAAGGCCAGCGACAGGACACTAATCAAGATGAAGCAATCAGTACTTGCCCATGCTCCACACAAAAGAAATGGAAGAGAAGCTGGCACATGCTGGCCAATTATGAGGCAGCAAGTAAGAGTGACAATGTAGCCAATGAATAGTAAGGAGTGAGCGAGCTCCAATACCCTGGGGGAAAACAATATCTCTTGCAAGCGAGAGCGCATGCACTAGAACAAGCAAAAATGGGGCCACAGTGTGCATTTAATGAACAGTTTTGAAATAAATGCGCTAAAAGTGTACTAGGGTTTACAGGCAATCGTGAAGGGGCACTCAGATGCTCGTCAAGAATTATCCACCCCAAGGATACTGGGAGGGGATCCTCTAATCTATCTTTCCTTCTTTTCATCTTTTTTCTTTCTTTCATAACAAATGTTTTCATTTCTTTCCATCAGTTTCCACCTTAGCTTTCTTAATTACTTCATTCCTTATTTATTTATTTTCTTCTTTCCTTCCTTTCATCTTTATCGCTCTATCGTTTCTGCTTTTTTTGCATTTCTTCTCACCTTTCTTTATATTCTTCCTTCCTTTCATCTTTATCTCCTTCTCTCAATCCTCTTCATCCTTGTTTCAATCTTTTTTATAATTCTTTTCTTCCTTCTCTTCATCATCCTTTCATTCTTTTTCTATTCATCCAATCAACTCCCTTCTCTCCATCCATCCATTCATCTTCTCTTCTCTCCATCCACTCCATCATTCCTTCACTCCATCATTCCTTCTCTTCATCATTCTTTCTGTATTTTTACCATCAATCTATAAATCCATCCTTCCTTCCCCTCAACATTTATTTTCTGTATTTGTCATTCCTTCTATTCTTCGCTCCATCTGTATATCCACCCACCTTTCCTTTCTGCATCCTTCCACTCATTCACCCATCCATCCATTTTTGCTTTGTTTGTCCCTTCTTTATATTCATCTATTCATCCTTTCAATATTCTCTCCATGCATCCACACTTCTCTCAGTCAATCTTTCTTCCTTCCCTCCATCCATACATCATCCACCCATCTCTCATTCTCTCTTCAATCGATGCTCTTTTCTCTTCATAGTTATCTCACCTATGAATTATCTATCCACCCATCCCCCTCCTTCTGTACCCATCCGCCTGTCCACCCTTTTTTCCATTCATCTATCCATTGCTCCAATTCTCTCCTCATCTCCACTTCTCTCTCTCTATCCCTCCATCCTTCTCCGTAACCTTCTCCACATCGATCATACTTCTTGCCAACCCTCCGTCCACATTCTCTAAAGCCATCCTGTTACCCAATCTTCCTTTCTTATTCATCCATCCCTCCATCCTTTCCTCCAGCCTAATCCCCATTCATAATTTTATCCATTCTTCCAATCCTTCCCTTCATCCATCAATCCATCCTGCTAACGATCCGTCACTCCATCCATTCATACTTCCTCCTTAACATCCAACTATCAATTCATCCATCCTTCTATCTTCCTCAGATCCATGTATCCATGTTCTCATTCATCTGTCCACCTTCTCTCCATCCATCCATTCAACTAACCATCCATCCACCAGTATACACTCCATTCTTCTATTTCTTTCGTGCAGCCCTTTTCCATGTATTCCCCTGCTCCACAGCTCCATCATACTACCCTCTTGCAGTGGTATTTATGAGCTGCTCTTTGGAAACCACCGTCCTGTCAAATTCAAAGTATCCCTAAACAAGTTTCTAAAACGCGAATGCTGTGTTGCTCCTGCTACAGGGTTAAACAGACCATGCTGGAAAGCTGGCTAGATCTGACCTGTGATACATCTGGGTGTCCAAATGGTCAGGGACTTGGAAAGAATGTTGAAAGACACCATGTGGTGATAGCCTGTATTTTCGTCACCCACACTTAAAATTTCTGATATCTGTGGAGGTGTGTACCTCCCATTAGCGGCCTAGTGGGTCATTAAAATATGAAACTACTTCTGGGACAAACGAAGCAGGATTGAGGAATACTTCTGGGTTCTTTTTGACAGTAAACATATACGGGATCAAGAGAATGAGGAATACGCCTGGCACAGGTGTTGTATTCGCATTCTCCACCTGCCCTCAGTATGCTCACCGCCATTTCAACCCCTCGCATGTGTTGTGTATCCCCTTTGTTTCAGTTCCCTTACACCTCTTGGGATTGTGGTGTGGCAAGTACTTTTTCAGCGGTCTGCCTCCTGTATTTCATTCCTCCTGCTCTTGAAAGTTTTCAAGCTGTTCTGAATATGGAGTAAATTCTTGATTTGCTCTGGGTTCATTAGCAGCTTTCGACCGTGGGCACTGGTAAGTGGTTACAAGGTTTGTGGGCTTCTAATTCCAAATCCTGAGTATATTTTATGTATTTATTTATTTATTTATAAGATTTATATAACGCTAGCTAGACCCGGGGGTATCAGAGCACTTTACATACACAAGGAAAAACAAGTTGAATTACATAGCAGGACATAGGGATGCATAAGGTATAAGCAACCATGATAATTAGGCATACATTACATAGCAGCACATAAGGATGCATAAAGCTATAAGCAAAACATTATAATTAGGCATAACAGTGAAGGGGAGGAGGAAGCTCGGGAGGTTGAACAGTCAGATAACCACCTATCCTTGATGGACAAGTGAGCAGGGAGTCAGCTGGGTTATTGAAGCGCCCCCCCCCCCCATTGTTCTTTGTTGTGCTCTATCCCTCACAGTACTACATGCACCTGGCATTTCTGAGGACTACCTGAAATCTTCAGGGATACCACTGGGTCACCATCCGGATGATGACCTCTCCTGCATTCAGATATTCCATTCTCAATCCCATGTTTTTATTTTCCCTATTTTCTCCTGGCTCTCCACTCATGATTCGTTGTACAGTGAGAGGGAGGATGTGTGGGTGAGTTTGGCATCATTAACAGTCACCTACACCTAAAAGATACGTCTTGTCATTTGCCAAGTGTTTGATTTAAGCAGGTAGTTTCCGGTACCTTATTGTCAACGCTGGCTCTTATAACAGCCTGCAATATGGTGGTGCTGTTGGTCTAATTTTGTGAGGAGCACAACAACAATTGTTTGATAATTAGATATACAATAAAATCACAAATACCTGCCAGCCTAAGCTATCAGAATAGCTTGAGCAGTATGTATTAGCCACTTTTATTATATAGTTAAAGTCTGAATTGTCAAGCTTGCATGAGCCCGGTGGTTAATTGTGATGTCACTGGCTGCGCTAGTGGGGGCAACAGATGGCGCATGCTGCAGTGGCCTTCTGACATTGATCGTGGCACTTCTGTTTTTTACATTTTAAGTATTGCACTTATCACCCTAATTCCAGAGCCATTTGATTTGAATTATCTCCATAACCTTTAGTAGTACGTGGATATATTCATTTGGACACATGCCCCAGTGAATGCAGTGGATGCCAAAGAGTCAAGAGTGCAATTCCAACTAACAATTTTCATGGAGACTACTCAGTTTCAAGTTACGGGCATTTGAATTTTGATAGCTCTAGGAGACAAGCTTTGAATGAACTGTATGCCATTATGAATAAAAGGCTTCTCCAATGAGTAGTTTGTGTCCTACCAGCAGCTCGCCAGCTACCACGAGGCTAGTACGCCCTGTGCACAAACACATCCATTTTACATGTTCACATTTAAAATTGACATCTTTTTAAATGGTGACTTTTAACACACTTGCTTGCGTGCCCATATGAGACTGTGTACTCTGAAAAGGCTTGCTTACAATTACATTTTCTCCTAGGCACATAATCATACCTTAGAACATTCTGTTCAAGGACTAGGTGCACAGTGCAAATCTGTCTTGTTTGTTGCTGTGTGTTTGGCGACAACTATGGGTGGGTAGAGCATGACAACCAGGCCAAAACACAGGCACAATATGAATGGGTTCAGTTTTATTATATACACTGCATCAAGCCTTTGTTTAGCCAGAGGAGCATTTCGATGGATTGTTGTGGTCACCCCGTGCCTGAAATCCTAGCTGAATTCCATCACTATCCAGAGAGAGACGGCGGCCTGCTTTGCACCAAGACTGGCTACCAGATGACCTACGCACTCAGAAAATGAGGAGTTAGAATACTTCAATGTATTCTGACAGACCGCATACTCTATGATTTAGGATAGGCAGCGCTCAATAGGAGTACAATTATATGTGTTCATATAATCAAAGTAACTGCACAATGGTTGAATTGTTTATCTTTTTCACCATTCTCGTAATGCTGGTAACTATGCTCTGCTTTATTATACTCATTATTGCAGCACACATATTTCACACAAGAATCCAATTGCTTTAATAAATGTTTGAAATACCAATTTGTGTATTTCTGTGTCTCCCTTTGGGCATGCCTGAGTTAACAATGAAAGGGTAGATATGTTTCCACAATTTCTTTGGGGGAATCAGGGTTGGCATGTTCTGAGGTTGCAGACACCCTTTGGTACCTTGTAAGGTTTAGAGGTACAAATGGCGCTACCAACATTCTTGGTCAGGCACTTATTTAATAGGTCTCCTGAGTAGTTTTCTTAATTGTGCCCAAAGCCCCTAGTCACCATCCTAACAGAGACGTCTGTGGGGTTACGGAAAACCCATACCCAGCAAAATAGGACCCCAATTTCTGTCTGTAGGTAGTTCAGGCTTGAACCTTTAAAAAGATCACCCGCACTATAGTTTACCTTCTCTGAACTGCATTCATTAAAATGGCTAATCCATTAGCAGTGGTTACACCACTAAATTACAGACACACAGAAACACGAATGTTACAAGGGCTTTCTCTTACGGGAGGAGGTGTTAACTTCATGGTAGAGGCCCATGAAGAATATAAAACAGAGGTAATCTATTCATGGGTAACATTTCTGGCAGCAACGCCAATACAAGAAATGTTCACACATACACTGAAGCAGCCATACCAAAATATTACAGAGCTTATAAAGATTTAGAAATTCCACTAACATTTCAAGAACAAACAAATTGGTTCCAAGGCTCCCTACCACACCCATTAGCAAATGTCAGACTGGGTCCCCTCAATAATGACAGGGCAACATGGCCAGTCTTAGCCGGCTATACACTATATGCACAAATAGCAGCACTCACAGTAGCGGAGCTGCCAGCACTTTACACAGATCTATTTAGATCATACAGACGTATGAACAAGTTTGTTATGCAAACAATGACAAGAAACCCAGGGAGGATTGCTCTAGCTGTACAAACGTATTTAGCAATGCCAGCGATTAGTCCACTAACTATTAATTCGATTATGGGAAAAGTTTCCACCAGACCGTTGGAGAATCTGTAATGAATTGCAAAAAAACCAAATTGGCTTGAAGCAGTGTTTCTCCATATGGAACCTCAAGATAAACATCACATTTTTACAATGTGCCTACCTTTAGGGTTGGTTCCCCTAGTAGAAGAGTGTGCCACATGGGCACAGTATTTGCTGCAATCAATAACATCACACATTGGCACACTATCCATAGCTGTTTTACCTGAGGTATTCAAGCAAACTCAAAATTAATACGGGGGCACTTGCCCTGGATTTGGAGATGAAACTTATTGGTAATTATTCAATGGAATCCTCAATTATTTTAAGCAATATTAAAGAGAAAGCAGACGCTTTGGCAGTGTGCCAGCACCTCACGCAGGTCACTTTAGCAGACCAGGAGTGCAAACTACCTAACATTATTGCTGAAACGTATACATCATTAGCTTGAGATAATTTGGGGGCAGACCTAAAAACCACAACTTAGGGGTAATTCTGTAAAGGATAACTTGAAACAGGCGCCAGAGTCTTCTAAAAAAATCTATGCAAACATGAAACAATTAAACAGCCTGATAGGTATCAATATACTGATACACAACCTTCTTGTTCCCTTCAGGAGGCATCCAAAAAAAGCTTGCAGAGAGGATGATGATCAGAGCACAGGTCGGAGGAGTACGTGAAACCAAAGAAGGACTTACAGTGATCTTCTGCCATCATCATAAAAAGAAGAGAGACTCTTCCCCAACAAAAGACTCAATTTAAGAAGTACTGGATGGCTAGTATTCTTCTTACATATGCCATGAATATTGAGGGCTCTGCTTCTGAACAAGGAGAGGGCTCTGACTCTGCTGGACAGCGTGGCAGAAGTCACAATAGTTTGTCAGAATCTTCAAGAGTTTCTGGTGGCGAAAGCAAATACTGAGTTTGTTCAGATGGAAACACCAGATCAACAAGTTAGTTCCCCAGGCAGAATTTATAATTTGCAACTCCAAATTGAGGGTGATATACCCCATACTCTTAAAGTTCTCCTCTGGGAGAATTTAACATTTGGCTTTGACATTCTCTTGGCTGAAACAAATTGGCCACCTGAGTTCGTACGAAAAGTCCCACCAGGGGAAAGCCTGATAGTACCAGCTTTCTCTGTCCTTGTTCCAGAGTCAGTTAAATATGCGTATACCAAGGAGTGGGCCTTTGCACATGCCCGTGCATTATATCACAACCATGTGCCATGGGATGAAAATTCGCCTTACCATATAATACCCATAAGCTCCAGCCTGCAAGGGCAACCACAACACCTCATACATTTCAAGCCTAAACATCCAAACAGAGAAAATCTAACACCACTTGAATATCAAGGCATAATTGAGTCATGTGCCTCAGCAATGAACAATCCTCTGTTTCAGGTAGCGAAACCCCATCCTTCTTACCGTTAAGTCTTAGCCTATAGAAAATGTAAAAGTCACACTCACACATATGCAATACAAAATGCACGCAGTGCAGTACTAATGGATAAGAATGTGTGCAATAAATACAAAACAACATTAGACATTTCAAATGGCTTTTTCTACAAAAACATAGCACCTGAGAGCAGGTATTTTACCACATTTACCAAGCTGGGGTGACAAAAACAATTCTGTTGACTCCCGCAGGGGTATAAGAACAGCCCACAGGACTGTTACAAAAACGAGGAAGCATTGTCCTATGCCGATGACATATACCTTACAGATGATGACTTCGAAACATACCTGGCCAGAGTTGATCACATTGTTGTGGGATTTGCTCAAATAGAATAGATATGTAATTTGCAGAAATCAAAAAATTGCTTTTCTCAGTGTCCTGTTCTAGGGATTCGAGCTATCAAATGAGGAAAAGAGCTTAGCATCACATTTCCTACAGAGGTTTGTACTCTTACAAGCTCCAAACACAATAAAAAAAGCTACAATGACTTTTAGGCTTTCAAAATTTTGAAAGAGCATACATACAAGATTATGAACAATGGGTGAAAATGTTTTATGAATTAATATGTCCAGGCTTCTCAAGCACACATTGGACACAGAACATACAAAGACCTTGTGGTCAGTACCAACTGACACGCTAGCTTCAACACACTTACACACATGTGAGCACTGAAAACCTGGTGATCTGCAGAGTGGTGGGGACCAAAGGCTACACATATATCACATTTATATTCCTATGCAGAGATGTGTTTGCAACCACAGAAAAAATACTGATGGCAGTATAGACAGTTGAAGTGAAAGAAAGATCATTGGATCAGGGAAGACATATAATTGTTGTGACTCCTATTCCAGCCTTAGAGGCTATCACATAGGCCAGTGTCCCGAATGCGAAAGCCTTACATCCTAGATGGATACAGTGAGCCAACTCATTAACAGCAACAGACTTGGAGTATGGACCTGAATATGATCTTGGTGGATGAGATCCGCCATGTTTGTGATGGAGTAATCCCATCCACCAACATTGTAATCAGGCCCTACATCCTTGATTACACATTACAAACACAAGCATACCTACAATATGAACAAGAATACCCTGTGTCCAGTAAAATAAGGCCTCTAGATCAGTAAGACTTAATAGTTTACACTGATGGTTCTGCCCAGCCCGCAGTCGGAACAAAACATCAATACTCTGGCGCTTGTGCAGCAGTAAGGGGTGAAATGAAGGATGTAGTCTTCCAACCTCTCAAAAGACTTATGCAGTCAATAGGTGATTGCACTGCACAGCTGGCTGAACTAAAAGCTCTAATTCTGTATATAGAGAATCTTGATCCAGAATTCCCCACACTTCTAGTGTGTGATTTGTATTATTGTGTTCAGTCTTACAATGAGTCTTTACACTATTGGAGCCAGAATGGTTGGAGAGGCCCTAAAGGTATACTATCAAGCGTAAGCTGCTTTTTTGAAATGGGGCAATTCTTAAAGCAAGTTTGCCACAAGTTCATGTTATCCACACACTGAGCCACCAGCATGTAGGGATAAACTTTGCAGATAATTCACTTGCTGATAAAGTCGCAAGGGCAGCAGTGCAAACTGCTGTCATAGCTGCAATAACTCATTCCCATTGAGGGTAGATGAACACATCATGGTGGCTGTGACACCCTCGTGCATTGGTGTGTAGAAGTTCCAAATAAAATGTATTAATTACTTCCTTGAAGTAAGCTGAGTTCAGAAGATGTACAGCACAAGTAACATTTTCTAGACCTGCCATTGTCCTGGATACAACTGTATTTCATTATTTTTTAAAAGGCATATTGATTTGTTTTTCCAGTGGTGCAATCTCATTTCCCTTGTTTGTAGGGTAAAGGGTGGTCAATAAGTATTCATTATGTGTGTGTTCTCTAAAGTATCTTATTTTATGTAGCACACTTTCTACAATGTTGATTGGTTCATACAATGTAAACTTGTTAGAACAGCCTTATGATCACATATCTCACTGTGTTCATAGTGTGTCTTTCACTGCCTGAAACATATAATCTATACCTTTCCTACGATGTACCATATTTTTATTGCTTTTCGATGTGAGCAGTTCTCATGTTAAACTGTCTGCTGATTTATACCTAGACTGTTTTGTTCTTTCCTCAGGAGCAGACTTCATATCATTCCTCTTGCTGATTTATACTGAGACTCTCCATTGACTTATGAAGTGAGGAGATATATGCTAGTTTTTTGTTGAACTTAATTTTGGTTCTGTCTACTTCCCTTATCATAACTGCCTTTATTTTCATGCATTATTGATGCTGATTGTTATCTTTTTTTTCAAGTTCAAGACACTTTATTCGGCTAACTTAGTAACCATAAAAGCACAAAGACACAACAACAAGTTAAAAATGTGCAGCTAAGGGAGTCATAATAAGACCATTACCAACATAAAATATACAATAATCTTTAAAATTGTGAGAATTCATAGGATATAATGTCAAAGCTCAGAGAGTAGACATCATTAGACGTCCTCGAACAGCTATTCTCAAAAAAGTGCCTGTGCAAAGACCAACTCTTCATCGTTCAGGGTAAGTAACCTCAAATAAGCATTATCCAAGCTGATGGGCATAAACTTTTTAAAATAAGGAGTTAAAAGCCACTTAATATACTTTAAATAGTCTTTGCAAAAAACAAAAAGTGCAAAATAGATTGGCCACTCTGATCATCGCACGGACAATGTGTGTGTGATCGAGATCGGGATGGTAGCCAAGGGGAAAGCATAATAAAAATGTAATAGTGTCTGCCCTTAAGTGAAATAAAAGGCACCTCTCCCAATGGCTCATGGACAGGGAGATGTAATTGTCCAGCGGGTGTACAGGATTTTCAATGGCCATATAGCTGTAGACAAGGGATTTTTTGGATTCCTTTTCAGTCCTTTCCGCTTCGTATAGCGAATAGAGCGCACTCCTAAGCTTGTTTTTATTCGTGGTCATTGCTGTGCTGTGGTTTGTGAAGATATTTCCCTTGTTAACACAACATAGGCTTTGATGCACCCCTAAAAGCCATGGTATATCCTTCCCTTTGTCACATCCTGTGCAATCGATAATAATCTCTCTACTTAAGGATGCAGCCGGATTTTTCCAAACGGATAGCCAGAAGAGAGCAGGTCGGGCCCTAATAAAATCTTCAATGAAGTTTAGGTTAAGTTCCCTATGGCAGGTATATTGAGGTGTGGAAATTGGGACGCCTAATAACTTCCTGCAGAATCTAATCTCTTCCTGTTGGATGCAGGAACTTTTGGCAAAGCCCCAAACCTCAGCACCATAAGTAGCTGTTGGGACACATTGAGATTTAAAAAAAAATTTAAGAGCTAAAATAGCACCTGTTCTCTTAGGGCGTGGGAGACAAAGAATCGAGTTGGTGGCCTTTGAGAACTTGCACCTGGAGTGAGCGATATGCTCAGTCCGGGAACCGTTCGCAGCAAAGACCACCCCAAGATAAGGAAAGGTGCTAGTACTTGTCAGTTTATGGTCACCCACAGACATGGAACTAAGTTGGCGTTTCCTTGGGTCACATTATGAAAGACTTTTTTAAATTATTACGTAGGTCCAGGCTGTCCATGTGGTTAACAAAACCCTGCACTAGGGTGCGTAAGGAGTTCGGAGTGCGGCCCATGAGGACCGCATCATCCACGTAGAGTAGTACGGGGAGTGATTTTCCATTGATTTTTGGGACGTCTTGGGTTAGAGGTATTAATGTTTTATTCAGTCCATTAATGTAGATAATAAAAAGGAGGGGGGCCAGAACGCAGCCCTATTCGACCCCCTGGCCTATGTTAATGGCTTCAGTGAACTCACCCCCACAACCAATTCTGACCCGGGCTTTAAGATCTTTGTGAAGATGCGCCAGGAAGTGCACCAAGGGCTCATCCAGTCCATAGGCCAAAAGGATAGACCAGAGCTTTGACCTATTAAAAATGTCAAAAGCAGAGGTCAAATCCATGAAGGCCAAATAGATTGGTGAGGCCCGCGCGATGGTATATTTGCCCATTATTAGATTAAGATTTAGGCATTGTTCGTTGGTGCCGACCTTACTTCGAAAGCCCAATTGACAGCGATCTATAATGCCATTTTCATCAGCCCACTCTGATATCTTGTTGTATAGGACTCTACCCAAAAATGTTAAGGTATTGTCAATTAGGGAGATAGGCCTATAGCAATTGGGTTGAGAATTATCACCCTTTTTTAAAAATCGGGACAATAATACTTGTAGACCAAGACCTGGGTAGCGAGGCATGCACTAAGTTATTAAAAACATTTAAAAGAAGAGGCGCCCAAAAGTCTGGCTTACATTTAATAAGGTCAATGGGTAGACCATCTAGGCCAGGGGCTTTGTTGCCCACACTCTGGTGAATCGCTTCTTCCACCTCAGGTAGGGTCATCTGTATTCTAGTTAATAGCCCCGGCTCAAAATGGTCCGCCTTTTGTGCGGGAGCAGCATCAATTTCTGTGAAATGGTTTACCCACGACTCACTCACAATAGTGCAACTGATGGAGGTAAGAAGCTGCCCCATGAATCGCAAATCCCTCACAGCTGACCAAAATGTATCGCCCTTTTTGGTGTTTGCAGCTGTTACTAGTGCCTCCCACCGTTTTTTAAAGATTTCCCCTTTCCGATTAAAGATTGCAATTTTGTACCTCAGCCTGGCTGATCTCACATCAGAATTTCATCTTGGATTAGATGAAAGGGCTCTGCGCAGTTGTTTATTAGCCTCAGAGCACTCGTGATTGAACCATCTAGGGCCAAGTTTCACAGTGGGAATGAGTTTTGATAGGAGAGTTTTAATTGCTATGCAAAGTTTATTAGTCATGAACAGCTTCAGGGAGTGGATCTTGAGCTGATAAACACGAATTTATGAGGTGCATGTTATCTTTACCACTGCCTGACGCAGATCATTATTATCAGTGCCCCTCCATGTCAATCTCAAATTGTTGGTGGAGGGCGTTAAGTTCCTGGCACCACATTCAGAGGTGAACGTGGGCCGGGGGGCTAAACCTAGCCCTATTTTAATTGGGTTATGGTCCCCTTGACTCATAACAATAACTTCTGCTTCCATTAGATGGTCGGCAAGATGGGGAGATAAAAAAGAAAAAATCAATGGTGGAAGAACACCCCCTTCCTCTAAATGTTGGCACAAGATATTTGTTTGCATATGTTGCACCCACAATGTCCATGGCATTGGTGAAGTTATGCATACTCAATAACGTAGCCAGCTCTGCGCCCCTACGACAGGAAGATCTGGGATTATGAAACCCAGAGCTGTGTGGTATGGCTGATAATTTCGCATTGAAGTCACCCCCCCAAAAGGATGCCAGTGATTTTTGCTGATTCTTGCTGGGAATCAAGATGGGAGATGAAGTCAAAGAGCTTAATAAATTTCCGTTGGGGATAGAATTAAAATCATTATTATAAAAATTAATCAAATAAAAAGAGACGCACCTTTTATATAATAATGCTTGGAAGTTGTGACTATTAGTAGTTAAAACCTTAATGCTGCCATCAGCAGCGATATTAATCCCGATAAATAAGCCCCCCGAGGGGCGGCCCAATTTGGGGCTGGGGGCTACAGTGTTATAGCAATGGAACCCATTAATGTGTAATTTTGGGTGGCCCAGGTCCCCTGAAACATGACTATATCCTGGTCCTTTATTAGGCACAGCCAGTCCGGGTCACCAAGCCTCGGCTGGAGGCCTGCTACATTCCAGCTCATAATACTCAGATCTGTATCAAGCTTAACTTTAGATATGGTTTGCTGGTTGTTTATCATATCAGTAGAAGGAGGGGATACGAGAGCCCGAGGATTTTCCAGGGGGTCTGGACAAGATTCCAAGGGGAATGGTTGTCAGTTCTGTGTGGCCAAATCAGATAGGGCCTGAAACCTGTTGGATACAGAGATGGGGGTGAAAATGTTTGAGGTGGGCCTAAAGTCTGGTTTATAGAAATAACCCAAGGGGAGCACGCACATTCTGGGACTTTGAATAAATGTCTGCTCACAAAGACTTAATATACAACAAACCAAATCAGGCCTACGGAAATTGATCACAATACAGTCCCCATCACTGTTTTTAGAGGATTGACCAACCCCCAACTCTGCGGACCATAAGAATCTCGTTCATGCTGGATGGGTGAAACATTTTGTGTTTTGTTAACCAATCCACAGTCTTGTTGTGGAGATCAGCCCAGGACTCCCTCTGGTCCTCTAAAAGAGTGGAGACGCCAGCCAAAACTAGTATATAAGGACAAGTAGCTGGAGGTAAGTTCAAAACATCAGTATTGGGTCTCGGGCATTTGCTCCTCATAATGTTTGTTGTATTCCGGCTTGAGTCGGTTAGTATAGCGCCGGAGTCTACGCGTTCAGATTGTCTATTGCGTGAACCCAAAGTCCTCATGATAGGCTCCCGAAATGGGTCCTGTGAATTTCCCCGCTTTGTACTGGATTTCTGCGCAGAGATTTCTTTTGGTTTGCAGCAAGTTATACAAGGGTTAGCAGATAAGGACTCTTTATTCCTGATGAGACTTGGGTTCGCCAAATTGGGTCTTAAATTAGTGTCTGCTGGAGTTAGAAGGCCCTCCCTTGCAACAAAATCAGAGTATAAAGTCTCTTTATTGCCACGACTACTTAAAGTGTCCATGGTAGTAACCACACGATCTAGCTTTTCCCAAAGAGGGGTAAGATTCTTGTCAATCATTTCTTTGAAATGAGCTAGTGAGGTCTCCAAAACGGTCTCCACAGCGGTGACAGGAGTGACATCCAGAGTGGTGTTCCCGGTAATGTCCCCCGTTATAGATGGAGAAACGGCATCAGTCTTTGTACTGACAGAGTTGGTTAATATTGTTACATGGTTTGTTGCATTATAAGGGACTTTTGTACCTTTGACTTTTTAGGTAACGACTCCCCGTTTTCGTTTGGCTGATGGTACTCTCACCTTGGGCTCATCTCGAGGTTTTGCAACATGTGCTCTCGTGCTTGTGCTGGGCCCATTAGGGGTAACCTTGAGTAACACTTCCGGGATTACCGGGGAGGAATTCTGAGGCAATGTTGAGGGTGTAGAGGGCAGACGCGATTGTGGGGTGCCACCCAAATTGGGGATAGCTAATGACGAGCGGCCATGTAATGTACTGGGATCCAAAGAGAGTCTTCACTCAGTCATTTCTATTTCATTGGTCAGCAGTGATTCAGCCCTAACAATAAATGCATCTAATGTCCCCGCTACTCCTTTGCGCTTGCTCATCGTGGATCCATAAGTAGTGTAAGGGCGAGGCAAAGTTCAATACAAATGCAACACTATTAGCAAGGATAGGGATATACGCAACAATACCTGAGAGCTGGACAGGGTGTTCTTGTACAGGTGAGCAGATAAGCAGGTACCAAGGTGACCAGGTGTCAGAGGGGTGGCCCAGCCCAGCTTCTTCAGGGCTCCGACGGGTGTGGACGGGCCTGCCCTTGTCCCGGGCTTTGCCCGGGCGTGGCCCGGGCACACCTGCGCGCGTCCCACTCTGCGGGAGCCGCGCTGGGTTTTTAAAGCGCCTCTGGCATGGGAAAACAGGAGGCGGGAGAAGCGTCAGTGCCTTCTGGCGCGCGTTGCAGCCTGGTTGCTGGAGTCCCACTGGTGCTGGTGGCGGTGATACGGCGTCCCGCGCTGTGGGAGCTGCGCTGGGTTTTTAAAGCGCCTCCAGCGTGGGAAAGCGGGAGGCAGGAGAAGTGCCAGCGCCTCCTGGCGCGGGTTGCAGCCTGGTTGCTGGAGTCTCCCACTGGTGCTGGTGCTGGTGGCGGACTACAGCTCTATACGTTAAAATGTAATACATCCAATTCGAATGCTGACAAGGATGATAAGGATGTCCAGCCAGCATTTTCCCTAAGGAACTCCTCTAAAGTGTAAAAATGATCTAAAGTGCTTGGATATGCATACTGAAACAGCAGCAACCTAATTAAGTACCCTGCGACCTGATATAATAAAGTGTCAACAATATTTGCACAACCTTGACTTGCCAAAAAGTTAGCAGACAACTGTGCCCAGTGGACTTCCAACTCATAATCTCCCAGGTGACCTTGTGTGAAAGCGCACCCACTTTCTCAAACAAAACAAAAGTATTTATGCCATCTTTCCCTGTCCATATCAACACCTGTGCAACATTTCCATTTAGCTTAGGTCCCCTCAATAATTTGAGTAAAGTTGAGGCCAAATTCCTTATACCATGAGCTACGGGAATCTCCAGCCTTCCTGGGCTGAACAGTTTCCTAAATAGGGCTTCTGATGCATTAATATCAACCACAGATGGGGGGCGTAGCCTGGCGATCGTCAAGATGGCCGCACAGTAGTGTTGCTCTGCCGTCCGCCGAATTAATCCTTCATTTATCCTGCTCCTCACGAGCCATCCACCATTGCTCTTTGTACAAGAGTGCTTGCTGACATCAGGAGAGTGCTGCTGCTGTGCTGACTGGCACCAAAATTACTTCCCGGGACCGCGGGGAGCCTGCCGCGCACTGGCATGCGGCCTTGATGGCGGCTGCTGTTCTGTGGCCGAGCGGACTCCTGTGAGGGCCTGATTTGCATTGGTGTGCTTTTGCTGGAGTCTGGTCGCCCTCCGAGGCTTGCAGCGGCGAAGTGGAGGTGGAGCCTGCTTGAATCGGCGGGACCCGACCGTCTGCTGGGACTGAGGTGCACACAGCGCTACGCGAGCGGCCGGCTTCAATTTGGGAGGTAGACCACATAGTGAACGTGGGCCCCGGCCTGTGGCGCCGCGCGGCTCTCCGCGCCTGCCTGGAGACCATACGCCTAGAGAAGAAGCGGCGATCTACATCCTGCGCCAGCTGCTGTGATCGCGGAGGTAGGGCGCTGATACTTTCCGGTGCTTCCGGAGTGAGCTTGCGCAACATCGTCCCCACTTACCCCCTCATCTTGCTTTGTTGTGCGTGCATCGCTGGGTAGTTCTGGGTGCCAGACGGCCTGCTATTTGATCGGCGGGCTGGTCTACCCTTCCTGCACTCCCTAGAACACGGCCTGCACCCCCCCCCTTCCACTACGAGCTGAGGCCCATTTTATCCGGACGGGGCTCCCCCCCCCTTGCCTGCACAATGGGCAAGCCAGACAAAAATCAACCTTGCCTAACCTTCGAATTACGAAAGGGCGGAAAATCCTCGCAGACTGCGGCTTCGGACTCGGAGCTGGACTAGACTGATCCGACCTCTTTGGCGTTGGAAAAGTCACTGCCGGCCATAGATGCTAGTCTGCAGGTGATTGACGCCAAGATTGAGGCCCTAAACGGCCGGATGGACCACTTCTCAGCGAAACTGGACAAGCACGCGGCGAGGATTGGTGAGGCTGAACAACGTATATCGGACGCTGAGGATGGCCTTCAACAAGTCGCCGCCAAAACCACAGACATTACAAAACTCCTGGCCATCATTCAGGCAGAGAACGAGGACATTGAAGCGCACTCTAGGCGCAACAATGTGCGCATTTTAGGCCTGCCGGAATCAACGAATGTTGGGCGCCTAGAGGATTATGTAGAGACTCTATTGCGGGAGATCTGTGGAGCTGACAGCCTTTCCACCATGTTTGCCGTGGAGCAGGCACACAGGGATCTGACGGCGCGCCCGCAGCCTGGTGCTCCCCCCAGACCGATCATCACTAGGTTACTGAATTTCAGTGACAGAGACACTGTGCTGCGTATCAACTACCAAGGCTTATCATTTTATCCGGACTTTACGGCTGCAGTGCAGGCGGCACAAAAGAGTTCCAGGGGGTTAAGAAACTGCTCATTAAAGCGCAAGTTCAATATACTATGCTTTACCCTGTGCGACTCCGCATAGGTGCCGATGACAACGCCAAGATCTTCTCGAACCTGAGGCAGGCTATGGAACATGCCAAATCTCTGTGTCGTCGGCGCAGCTCCTCAGCCCTTATGTCGGATATTGATGACTGAGTAGGAAGGAATCCTACAACGCATTGTCCTAATTAACTGCTCTCTGTCCCTATGTTAGTGTGTCAGGTTGGATTGCAGGACAGAATTGGATGCTTGTTTGATGTGCTCACATGGGCCTTGGCGGGATTCTGATATTTTGCGTTGCAGGTTTGGCGGTATGGCCTCTCCGGGTTCATGTTTCATGGCAGACTCAAATTATTATGTTTTCCCACTGGGCATAGGTGTGATGCACCCCCGTGGGATTTGGGGCTGGCTGGGGTCTTTTCCTCTGCTCTGCCACATATCACATGCTAAAATACAGTAGTCTTGATACTTCGACCCAATGCTCCCCATTAGGTGTATTTTGCTGGGCGCGGCGGGGTGGCTCGTGAGAAGGAGTTTATCGCATCCCCGTGGCGGCCCCCTCCTGATCTCATCTGGGAGTGGATCATGCCGCTACGACCCCCAATGGGTATACCCCAACTGAGGTGTAGTGTTATTGTGGGTTTGTTGGGACTATTCACACTGTTGGGATTTGTCTTTGGCGATTGGGGTTGCTGAAGTGGGTTGGGGGAGGGAACGGGTTTTATTTTCTTACAGTTGTAGGTACAGTAATCAGAATGCAGATTGCAAATGAGGTCCACGTAACTGTTCATGCGACCTGCACACCATTCAACACTCAGGGAGTGTTCTCCGTGTACGGTCTTGAAACTGGATGAAACGTATAAATGCATAACTTGGAATATCCGCGGGCTTAACACCCCAAAGAAAGTTCGCCAAGAGCTCACATATCTAGACAGACACATGGTGCAAATCGCTCTCTTACAGGAATCACACCTGAGTAAACTAACGGAGGACAGGGTGGCGCAGAGATGGACGGCGTTCCCCTTGGCCTCTTCATATTCCAGCTACTCCAGGGGGGTGCTTATTCTACTTAAAAAGGGAGTATCATTCCTACCCATACACACTTGCACAGATGCAGAGGGTCACTGGGCTATGGTATAGGGTAGTTGGGATTGTCCTTAATAACGATAGTCAATATGTATGGTCCCGTAATAGATGAACCGACACCCTTCCTTCAAATGTTTCAAACTTTGCAAACATGGACTGAATCCGCAGTCATATGGGGAGGCGACTTAAATACTCATCTTAATCCACAGGTTGACAAATCCAATCCAGCAGGAGTGCGCACTGTTAAGGTGGCCCAGTGTATCAGGGATGCCATGGCGGAAATGGGTCTGCTTGATGCTTGGCGTCTGCGAAATGCAGACGTTTTGGAGGGCACACATATCACCCCTGCATTCAACAGCTGGTCTAGGCTTGACTATTGGCTGTTGAATGAGGAGGCTAATGGGTGGGTCACACAGGTTTTCATTCTCCCGCACACATTATCTGATCATAACCCGGTTTCACTCAGCATCTGCAACCCTAACACCCCCCATCGTCTTTTCACCTGGCGATTTCAGGCTGAGCATTGCTAGATCCCTTATATAACGAAGCCATGAGAACAGCTATTGTACAATATTTCGACCTAAATGTGGGATCAGTAGACAGTCAGGCCATATTATGGGAGGCATTTAAGGTGACAATACGCGGAGTGTGTATTGGTACCACTGCTGGGATCCTAAAAGACATTAGGGGCCAATTGTCAAAAACGGAACAGTCCCTGGGGGACTTGGAGAAACAATATCTACACACACAGTCCTCAGACACACTGGCTCGCATACATGAACTAGTGGCCCAATACAATACTCTTGCGGACACCAAGGCACGGTATATAACAATACGTCGCACGGCCGAGGATTATGGTGAGGGGGGGATGTCCAGGTAGGAATCTGGCCTCTAAACTGCGGTTTAGAGCTGACCATCACATTATTGATCAAATTATTGACCCTCACAGGATTGCACATTCTACCCCACACGCCATAGTGGATCAATTTAGTCAATTCTACTCCACTATGTATACCACAAGAGGCGGGATGGAAGATGACGACATGGATGCATATCTATCTGACACGGCCTGTGTGTGGTTATTGGATGCCCACAGGAAATATCTGAGCCAGCCCATCGATGACACTGATGTCAGGGAGGCCATTCTCTCTCTTCCCAATAATAAAGCCCCCGGGCCTGACGGCCAACTCCAGAGTTCTACAATACCTATGTCGATCTCCTCGTACCTCACATGTTGGAAATGTACTCAGAAGCCCATGAGTCCGGGACCCTCTCTCCTTCCCTACGACAAGCGCTAATTATCACCCTTCTCAAAAAAGATAAACAACCCACGCGATGAGAATCATATCGCCCACTATCGCTGATAAATTTAGATGCAAAAATACTTGCAAAGATTCTGGCTACAAAACTGCAACCTTTGATGCCTCTTATTGTACTTCCTGACCAGTCCGGGTTCATTCCTGAGAATTCCACCTCCCATAATCTGCGCACCATTTTCGCTATGTTTCACGTTCTTTTTCTTTGAAAATTGTTTTTATTTGTCAACAATCACATATATTGCCGGCCCCTGTAGCCCAGAGGTATCAGCCCAATCAGTACACTATTCATGACATTGACAGTTTTATCATAATAGGATACTTGAAATGCATTTCAGATGAAACCAATCCCCCAAACTCTCCCCCCCACCCCCCAACTCCCTCCCCTCGACTGCACCATACTATATTCAACCAACAACAGCGTGCATGAGCATAAGTCAGGCAGATCCATCCCCAGTCCCTGCGTGTACCCCCCCTTCCGGGGGAAGCTAGATGAGCCCCTCCTCCTGCTCCTCTGGAACTGGCTCCAGGGGGAGACCCCTATAGTCTGCCCACCTCTTCCATATCTTGTAGTGTTTACGGGGGCACCCCCTCGCTGAAAAGATAGGGAGCTCCAGGCCCATATTGAAGTCCAGTCCCCTCTTCCACACGTTCAATGAAGGGGCAGTCGGCGCTTTCCATGCCCGCGCGATATCCCTCTTGGCCAGTGTAAGACCCAGCAGCAATAAGTGCCGCTTGTATATGTTGCCACCAATGTCCTCCATAATGTGTCAGCTTGGGGTCCGCGGGGAGATCCCAACCCAATACCTCAGATAGACAAGCCAGTACCCCTCTCCAGGACCGAGACAGAGACCCACAAAGCCATACAGTGTAAAAGAAGGAACCCTCCTCCCGTCTACAGCGGAGACACTCCGGAGAGACAATCAAGCCCCCCCGCCACAACCTCCGCTGGGTGAAGTAAGCCCGATGCAGATACTTAAATTGGATAAGACGGAGTCGGATCGCTATGGCTGCCCCCCGAGGCGAGGCCAGTACATCCGTCCAGTCCGTCTCATCGAGGGGCCCAACATCGTCCTCCCATTTCCCTTTGAGCTGCTGGAGCGAAGGGGCGCTATGGATAACCAGTGATCGATAGATCTTGGAGATTTTCTTGTCTTGGAGGTCTCCCACAAAAAGCTTCACTTCCACTAGGCTAAAATCAGCTATGGAGTCCAAACCCACCAGACTGGGGGAGAATGCGTGACGAAATTGCAGATATCTAGAGAACTGCATCCCCGGCATGCTAAACTCCTGTTGGAGATCCTGGAAGGACTTCAGAACACACCCACGCACCACATCACCTATGGTGGGGATGCCAATCCGATCCCACCCCTCAAACCCTGACAGGGCCGCTAACTGTGGCAATCGCCCATTGTGCCACAGTGGAGTCTCCCGCATGAGCACGCCCCACCACCCAATGCGCGTCAGAGCTTGACGCCAAATTTGAAAGACTACCTGCGTCGCCGGTGGCAACCGTGCCCGATGAACGGCAGAATAAAGCAGGGTGTGAAGTGTGTGTGGGGCCATGAGCCACCGCTCCACCACATACGCCGGGTCCCCCCCTCCCATACCACCACTCATTCAGCACCAGCAGGTGGGAGGCATGATAATATGAGAGCAGATCTGACGTTGCCAGACCCCCAGTATAAGTTGAGAGGAAGCACGTCCGTAAGGCTACCGGCGCTACCCCTCCCTCCCACAAAAACTGACCCAGGGTCGAGTTCACCCGACGGAACCATTCCGGTGGGATCATATAGGGGTGATTCTGCAGCTGATACAAGAGGCGGGGAAGAGCCACCATTTTAAAAATCGCCGACCGGCCAAAGATAGTGAGTGGCATGCGAGTCCACAATTTGATGTCCCGGCAAACCTGTTCCCACACAGGCACCACGTTTCGCCCCCAGGAGAGCGCCGGAGTAGGTGATAAGAATACCCCCAGATACTGAAGCCCCCCCTCTGCCATCCGCACCGAGGACGCCCACTCTTGCACCGGAGTCGGACCCCCAAGTACCCATAACGTGGACTTCTGGGGATTCATAAAAAGACCCGACGTCTCACCGAAGATCTGCATAATCCAGAGCAGCCGGGACCCCGTGCGGTCAAGGTTCGTCAGAAAAAAGAGGACATCATCCGCGTAAAGGGCTATCCGATCGGCCAGGCCAGTTTCCCACTCAAATCCGGAGATCTGCGCGTTCATTCGCACCCACACCGCCAACGGCTCCATGGCCAGGGCAAACAGATACGGGGACAGGGGGCACACCTGGCGCGTCCCACACTGTACGGTGAACGCACGCGAGGACGCCCCCGCCACCCTGACCGAGGCCGTAATCTCCGTATAGAGAAGCCGCACATAGGACAGGAACCGCGGCCCGAAGTTTAAACGCTGCAGCAGCAGAAACAGATAACTCCAACTAAGGGAATCAAACGCCCTGTCCATGTCCGCCAACAATAGGGCTGCCGGTACCCCCAGCCGCTGCACTTCAGCGATCGCCACATGGGCCCGCCGATGTTATGGCGCGGGAGGGCATGAACCCCGCCTGGTCCGGATGGACCAGTGAGGCGATATGCGGCAGGAGGCGATTGGCCAAAGCCTTTGCCAGAATCTTAGCCTCCACATTGAGGAGGGAGATCGGACGATACGAGGCGTGCTCTTCCGGGGGCCTACCTGGTTTATGGAACACAACGATCTCAGCATGCCTCCAGTCCCGGGGTAACAACCCACACTCTCTGGCCTCCTCCACTACTGCCATGTAATGTGGGCCTAACGGTAAAAAATACTTCTTAAAAAACTCACTCGGAAACCCGTCCGAGCCCGGAGCCTTGCCCGGGTTCAGGCCACCCAGAGCCTCCCGCAGTTCTTCCACTGTTAGCGGACAATCCAATGCCGTCCGTACCGTTTCGGATAACGCCGTGACCGGGTGGTCGCTTAGGAATCGCTCCACGGCCGTCGCCGTGAGGCACTCATAGGGGCTATATAGATCCGCGTAGTAGGTAGCAAAGCTATTGGCCAGCGCCCCCGGGTCCACTATGGGCGTGCCCCCAGGATCCATTATCCCCAGGAGGTCCTGAGCATGATACTTCCCCTGGCACAACCTGTGCAGCATTGCACCCGATTTGTCTCCCCACTGGTACACTCGACTCCTAGTGGCTAGGCACACCTGACGCGCCTCGTCCAGCAGCAGGGAGCCATATGTCTGCTGCGCATAGAGTTACTGCCGACAATGCACCATCCCTCCCTCCTCCCGGCCCCTACGCTCCAGCTCCAGAACCTCAGCTTCCGCTCGAACCAGCCCCGCTCGGCGCTCACGGCGGGCCGCCACACAGAAGGAGATATCCGCACCGCGGAGTGTCGGCTTCAGCGCCTCCCACAACATATCCGCCCCGGACACGAAACCCACATTCCGCGACAGATACTGATCTACTGTTGCAGTCATATGCACTCTATAGTCGTTTTGTTGCAGGTGCCACACCGAGAGTCGCCAGCGATAGGACCCCCCCACAACCCCCATCCGCAAAACCGCAGACACCGGGGAGTGATCTGAGAGCCCGCGCGGTAGGATCTCTGCCGCATCCAACCGGGACACAGCAGCTCCCGATAGGAATATATAGTCCAGTCGGGAGAAGGAACCGTGTACCACCGACAAATACGTGTAAGCCCTAGCAGCACCATGACACCGCCTCCAGGCATCCACCCACGCCAGACCACCCACCAGCGCGTGGAATTTCGTCAGTCCCTCTCCCCCTCTCTCCTGGCCCCTTGACAGTCGGTCCCTATGGAGATCCATCACGTCATTCCAGTCCCCTCCAATTATCCCCGGGACGTCTGGGATGTCCGCCCAGTGTGCCATGAGCTGCTCTGCAAATGACCAGGACAGGAGGGAGGGGCGTACACACTACCAAACACCACCCGCTCCGTTCCAATCCGGCCCAGGACAAAGACATACCTCCCATACGTGTCAGCCCATGTCTGGGAATGCACAAAAGAGACCCGCTTGTGAACCAAGATACCCACACCCCTGGAGCCCTGGACAAACCCCGCATGAAACACCTGTGTGTATCCGTAGCGTTGTAGGCATAGCACCATCGTTCCCAGTAAGTGTGTTTCCTGTAGGAGTAACACATCCGCCGACGCCCTCTTCGCGTACTGCAGGATCGCCCCTCTCTTGATCTTATCAAGGGCACCCCGAACATTCCAGCTCAGCACTTTGAGTGAAGCTAATCGCCCACTAGTCCCCGGGGAAGCTGTCGCCATAGCAATCATATCCAACACATACTGGCCACTCAGGGACTCCAGCATCCACCCCCACCCACGCCCAGTACTGTTCTAAGGTGCGGTCAGCCCCTAATCCAAAACCCCAACTTCCCAACAAGCCCCCCAACCCCGCTCCCCCCACCCCATACCTCACAAACATGGAAGTACCTGTCGCGGTGAGAAACTTCCCCAGGCCCAAACTATGAACCTCAGTAGTGCTCAACCAATGGATCCCCAACGTACCCTTCTCCACCAAGTCCCAAAGACCCCGCCCGCAACTGGCTATGGCGGTGTTTGCCCCCCACATCTGTCCCCCAGACCAAGGCAACCCCCCACTTCCAGGAGAGTGAAGCAGCCGGCGGCATGTCCATGATGCGGAGACCAAGAAGACTCGCCCCCACGGAACTTCCGGGCCCTCAGGGTCCAGTCGGCGGATGACCTGCCTCCGGGCCGGCCCCACACCGGGCTCCCCCTGACCTATGTCGACGGCGGGATCTGGAGCGGCCGCTGCTTCTTAGCGATAGTCCCTGCCACCTCAGCTTGGGAGGAGTCCGATTCTCTACCAGGGGGTGTATGCGGGTGCCGTTTTACTGTCTCATCTGTACATTTAAATACCTCCTCTGGCGATTCGAAGAACAATGTTCGGGACTCATAAACGACCCTCAGGCGCGCTGGATAGAGAAGAGCATAGGATAAATGGAGCTCTTGCAACCTGGCCTTGGCCGCCAGGAAGGACTGCCGCTGCTGTTGGACCATACATGTATAGTCCGGGAATATAAGTATACGGGAGTTTTCGAACTGCAGAGGCTCCCTCTCCCTGGCCTGGCGGAGGATGACATCCCTATCATGGTAGTTCAGGAGTTTAGCGATGATCGGCCGAGGACGGGCCCCCACCGGCAGCCTCTGGACCAGGGCCCGGTGCGCCCGCTCCACTACGAAGCAGCGGACAACTATTCAGCCGGGAGCCAGCCCTCCAGCCACTGGGATAGGAAGCACTCCATGTTGTTCCCCTCGTAGCCCCCCGGAAACCCCACAAAGCGCAAGTTATTCCTGCGGGCCCGCCATTCTGCATCCTCGACCCTGCCGGCCAGGCCCCTCTGGGTCGATTCTAGGGTCGCAACCTGCTTCCTCAGCGCCGCAACCTCATCCTCCACGCTCGACACCCTGGTTTCGGTCTCGGTGATGCTGGTCACTGCGTTCCGCAGGTCTTGACACAGCAGCATTATGTCCGAACCAACTGCCCCAATCTTGGCATCCAACATATCTCAGGACTGCGTTACGGCTGCTAGGAGGGCGGCATTATCCGGCACTACCCCCGAGGGGCCCCCGGCCACTGTCCCCGCCAGGACCGGACCTGTGAATTTATCAATAGGCCCCTGCTTCGCCGCCCCTCCACCCGGTTTGTCTCTGGTCATCGTTGCAAACTGATGCTCCAAGGCCACCGCTGTGCAAAGTCCCCCTGGCCCAACTGTAAATCTTCTCTCCCTGTTGCTTGGCTACAGCCAGGATAGTGCCTCTGTCACTTGACCTCCGCCCCAGTCAGCCAGGGAACGCCACGGGGCCGGGGCCCAGCCGTTCCTCCGACACCCAGCCCGCTGGACCAGGCCCAGTCTCTGCCAGATAATGGGGATGGGGGGGGCCCCGGCACTGCTCCTCCAACTAGGACTCGGGGCAAACACAGCGTCCACTACACCCCGACCGGCCAGTGCAAACGTGCCCCGTCGCCACAGGATCCAACAGGCCGCAGCCCCTCTCCAGCCGGGCCCGGCGGCTTCCCACCAGGCACCGCACACCCCCCCGCAACCCGAACTGGCCGCCGAACCCCAGGGATCACTAGCTCATCCGGGGGAGTGTCTGGGGGGGGAGAAAGGAAGGCCAGTCCCAGCACACCGGGGACCAGGGCGCCACCTCATCTCAGGGCCGGGGCCCGCAGCGCGCCACGCTAGCTTGCGGGCTCCTCCAGGCCAGGGCGCCCCCGGCTGCCTCCACCAGAACTCTTCGATCAGGGCCAAGTCGTCGCTCCTCCGTCAGCCCCACAATGTCGCCGTCTGGCCGCCTCCTCTGTGGGGCACCACTCCGCTGCAGCCGCTCTCGGGCAGGGCCGGCCCGGCCTCCCCTCTCACGCGAGGCCAAGGCTCTCGGCGCCGCTAGGCCGCGATCGTCGCTCGGCCGTCCTGCGGCTCACAGAGGACCCAGGCCGTCGGGAGCACCTCGAGCGCCGCCGCCGCTGCTCATCCGCTATCACTGCCTACAGGCAGGATGCCTCCGCTCCGGGGGCAAGGATAATTCGACGGATATTTGTTACGGGCAGGCGGGAGCCGGATTAAGATGCGCCCGCCATCTTGGATCACCAAGCCACGCCCCCATGTTTCACGTTCTTAACCCTGAGTTATCTGCTGCGGCGGTCATGTTGGATGCGGCCAAATAATTTGACTCCATAGAATGGAATTTCATGATGCGCCTGCTGCATAGGATGGGATCTCCTCCTATCTTAACGAGATGGATACGGGTTTTATATACCGACGCTTCTGCAAGGGTGCGCGTAGGTGGGCTCACCTCAGAACCTTTTAGTATAGAACGTGGTACTAGGTAGGTTTGTCCCCTTTCCCCCCTTCTTTTTGCCCTTGTTTTAGAACCACTCACCTGCAAAATCCGTCAATGTCATAGGGAAGCTGCTCTCAATTTCAATCACCGACCGGTCGGAATTTCCATGTACGCGGACGATATGGTCCTATTTGTCCGTGATTCCCAACTTCATTTGTCTCCACTTACCCGTGAATATATTAGATTTGGCCTTGTCTCCGGACTCCAGATTAACTGGGAGAAATCAGTTATTATTCCTTTAGATTTGGTCACGTCCCCTCCACAGATAGAATACCCATTGATATGGTCTGCTGACCCAGTTAAGTACCTTGGGGTATGGGTACACCGGGATCCGGACACCGTGATCAAAGAGAATTACAGCCCAGCCTACCACACCCTGGTGCAACAAGTGTACAAGTGGTCCCGCCTCCTGCTGTCCCTTGCCGACCGTATCGCAGTGATCAAAATGATCATACTACCAGATTTCTTTACCTGTTTTGTAACATTCCGATTAAACTTACCAAACATGTTTTTTAAAACAGTGCAAACCCAGCTTTTGAGGTTAGTGTGGGGGGCAAACAGCCAAGAATCAGCTGGCGCACCCTAACACTCGCATACGACAAAGGGGGGTTTGCGGCTCCTGATTTCTATGTCTATTATCTCTGCGCAAAGGCCCAATACGCTCTTTACTGATTCAGAAAACACAGTTATATCCCACACGTTCCAGTTGAGGACGGTGATGCTCATCCCGTACCACTGGAGAGTATCCTCACACATACCCATAGGCAGACGCCCAGGGCTGAGATTAATACAATTGACATCACTATAGCGGCCTGGCAAGCGATTGGCAAACAGGCGCACAAACTCCCGTTATACGCTCCTGCTCTGCCTCTTGCGGGTCATGCAGCTTTATCTGTAACTCAGGAACAAGAGCCCGTAAAAACATTTAGAGAAGCTGGTTTCAAACACCTGAGCGACCTTTATCTGGGGGTTAGATACATAGAAGATGATGATCTGCCCTACATTGAAAACCCCACTCCTCTTTTTCAATAATCATGTTATCGCTTGCGGCGTGCATTCAGAGATCACTACCCCGATTTCCCTGCTGAGCCCGCCACACTACAATCACTCCAGCTATTGATAGTAGCCCCTACCAAGAAGAAACTGATCACCAAATTGTACATGGCGGTGCAGGGTGAAACGGTACGAGCGCAGGACAGCAGCCTAGCACGGTGGAACACGATAGTAAACCCCCCGATCACTGCACGAGAGTGGGAACAGATTTGCATGCTGTGAGAAGTTGGCCTGGTATATGATGTTCACTAGTTAAAGTGACCACCTTGTACCATGCCAAGCAACCCTTATGGTGTGGTTGTATGTCAACCTTTTCGGACTAGCTGCCCTAGTGGTAGCGTAGGCTAAGCAGTCTTTGAGGCTAAACTCGTTAAAGCGTGTTAAGCAGGCTGTTTTACCAAATACAACCCCCCCTTTATACCAATGAAAGAACACCACACAGATATATATTGAAAATATATATCTATTTATTTCTCAAAGTATCCCCTAGACTCTCTATGAGCACGGGAGCACAAATCGTTAAACAAGACAATGTTATGATATACAGAAGTTGCACTTTATATGGATGGGCCCTGGTGGCCACTCAAACCATATACTAAAATAGTGGTATAAGTACCACGAACAGGAAAGTGAAAAGGCCTAGGGCCTCTAGAATCGCTGGACCTACAAGGAGCTAACTTCAGTTAGTGACCAGGAGGTCCACGGGTCGCGTGTGCAGTGAGGAAAGTTACACGCGGGCTCCCATAGGTTTTCAATGGGTGCGTAAAAGTTACAAAGTTACAGCAGAAAGGGTCTTCTGGGTGGACTACGATCTTAAGATTTGAAACACAGACACTAGAGAGGATTCTCTACACTTGGGCACCAGAGTGCCAGCTTTACCTCACCCACAGGAAGCGGGTGCATATGTCTCAAAGTGCGTCGGGTTTCTTCTATCGATTCAATGGAGCCTGATGACAAAGATGCTGCAGGCGGTCGGTCCAGAAGAGATGCGGTGGATCCAAGAGTGGATCGGAGTTGTAGAAGACCTGAAAGCAGAGGGGACAGTGTTCACAGTCACTAGCCAGTGACCGGCGTGGCACCAGGTAGGTACCAGGCGATGTCGGGTGCAAACAGGTGGTGAAGGGTAGCTTGTCTCCGCAGCCGCGCGGTCCCTGAAGGTCGACGACATCCAGGAGTCGGTTCACGAGCTGTCCCACGCAGGCTCTCGCTGTCGGCGGTGTCGGCAACTCAAAAGAAGCAAACAAGCCCTGGCAAAGGCAGGAGTCGTGGAAAGAGAGGAAAGCCGATTGTTCTGACCAGCAAGGTCAGAGGGGCTGCTCTTTTGGAGAGCAGCTAGGGCCAGTCTGGAGCAATCAGACCAGCATTGTTAGTTTCAAGTTTCGTCGCCAAAATGGCCACTAGCCAACGGGCCAGGGACCGGGCAGGCGCGTCGAGATGCAAAGTGCAGAGGGGCCCCACACAGATCGTGGAGATGCTGGAGGGCTCACCTTTGGTGCAGATGCTGCTCGATGGTTGGGCTTCTCAGGACCCAAAGCACAACTTGGAGGGAGCCTCTGTCGCTGCGCTTGCAGCTTGTCGTCGGTCTTTCAAGATGGCTGGCTCCACGTGTCTCGGTGCCTCCACGGGTTCCTTCTTCTCAGGGACTGTGGATCGGGCGGTGAGAGGTCTGGAGGTCCAGGTCTTGTCGGGCTCTGGGCTCGGGCTCCGGCAGGAGGCGGCGGCAAAGCAGACGTTCAATAGCTGGTTGGTGCTTGCGTTAGCAAGATGGTCACTCCCTGACCATAGGGGAGATTTCCTTCAGTCCTCTGTGCGGCAGAGCGTCGAAGTTCCCGTCTTCTTCTTGTGGTTAAGTTGATTCCAGGATGTCTGAAGTCTTAGGACACAGCTCCTACCTTTAAGCGGATTCTAGGGGCCGGACTACCTGCTAGGTCCCTCCCTAAGGGTGGGACCAGGAAAGGGGGTGGTTACACCCCCAATCCTTTGTCCAGCTCGCCCCAGGTCCAGGGCTGGTGTGCCCCAGGACCGGATTGAACTGGCATATGCACCGAGGCTCCTTGTGAGCCTCAGGCATGTCTGATTCCTTTCAAGCCCTACCTGACCAATACACAAAATCCTGTCTGGGGTGGTGCACGCACCTCCCCTGGCAGGAAACCCTCTGTCCACACCTCCCAAGCTGGAAGGACTCCCAGCAGCAGGAGGGCAGACTTGTGTCTGTGGTGGCAGCATCCATTTTGTGGAGCTGAGGCTATGTCTGATTTTACCCGGGTTTCAGGTACTGTACATGTCGTGTCCCTCTAGAAGGGTGGAATGCTAACCCCGTCGCCAGAATTGGCGAGGGGTTAGTATTCCAATTCTTATGACACCTTACTCGACATGTTTTGATAAAGCCAACCCAAAGATAGCATTTAACCGCGAGGTTCATAATGCACTTAAGAGTATATGGTATGACGATATCTGGAAATAGTAGAAGGAAGTTGTTCCGACCACTGCAGACAGGCTCAGCTCATGCCAGAGCACCATCTCACATGGAACCAAGCACTCTGCCTTCAGGATTGTTAAGGCCTGCCATAGGAGTGACTGATAGGTTAACATGTGTCCCATTTAAGGTTAGGTATAGGTATACTACACCGAAGTAAGAGGTGGTTACACCAATTTACCCCAGCTGAGTGATCAGCTAGTTGTGTCAAATTTGTTAGGCCAGGCCTGGGGTGGCATCATACATGCTGCAGCCCCTGGCAGGCCTTAGATACACCAATGCCCTGGGGACCTAGTGTACACTGGTACAGGGGCTCACAGGGTGATCCACTTCCAATTGGTTATGCACCTAGGGTGCATAGTGTAAATTTAGTAGAGAGAACAGCAGGCTGGGGGTCTGATTGGCAGGCCCACAGCCTCAATATGTCAAAAACCAGTGAAGCAAAAAGCAAAAATTTGGGGTGACCATAGGATAGCAGACCCTACTCTCCTACACAACCCCCCCCCCCCCAAAACGCAGGGACATTAAACTAGCCTTGACCAGTCTCGTCTTCATGTCCTAAGTGGAAGTACCTGGAGAGACCATCTGCATTCCCATGGTCTGTACCTGGCCGGTGCTCCACTGTAAAGTCCATACCCTGTAGGGAAATGGACCACCTAAGCAGTTTGGGGTTTTCACCCTTCATCTGATTTAGCCACAAGAGGGGCTTATGGTCGGTCTGAATCTTGAAGTGAGTGCCAAACAAGTATGGCCTCAGCTTCTTCAGGGCCCACACCACAGCAAAGGCCTCCCTCTCAATAGCTGACCAATTCTTCTCTCTGGGGGCCAACCTTCTGCTAATAAAAGCAATGGGTTGGTCTTGACCATCTACATTAAGTTGTGACAGCACAGCTCCCACACCCAACTCAGAAGCATCTGTTTGGACAATAAACTCTTTGGAGTAGTCAGAACTTTTCAGGATAGGTGCAGAGCACATGGCCTTCTTCAGGTCTTCAAATGCCTTTTGACAGCTTACTGTCCACTGAACCTTTTTGGGCATCTTCTTGGATGTCAGATCATTAAGAGGAGTCACAATGGACCCATAGTTCTTAACAAACTTCCTGTAGTACCCAGTCAAGCCCAAGAAAGCTCGAACTTGAGTCTGGGTGGTTGGAGGAGACCAGTCCTTGATGGATTGTATCTTACTCTCCAGTGGTTGAACTTGGCCTCCACCTACAAGGTGGCCCAAATACACAACCTTACTCTGCCCTATCTGGCACTTAGTAGCCTTGATAGTGAGGCCTGCCTTTTGCAGAGCCTCCGGTACCTTCTTCAGGTGGACCAGGTGATCCTCCCAGGTGGAGCTAAAGACAGCAATGTCATCAAGATATGCTGCACAAAAGTCATCCAACCCAGTAAGGACTTGATTCACCAACCTTTGGAAGGTGGCAGGTGCATTCTTCAGACCAAAAGGCATCACCAAAAATTGATAATGCCCACCTGGGGTTGAGAATGCTGTTTTGGCCTTAGACTCCTCAGCTAATCTGATTTGCCAATAGCCAGCTGTCAAGTCAAATGTGCTCAAAAACTTAGCAGAAGCTAGTTTGTCTATGAGCTCATCTGCCCTTGGAATAGGATGTGCATCTGTCCTGGTGACAGCATTGAGTCCTCTGTAATCCACACAGAACCTCATCTCTCTCTTGCCATCTTTGGTGTGAGGTTTGGGGACCAGAACCACTGGGCTAGCCCAGGGGCTCTCTGAGGGTTCAATGACACCTAATTCCAGCATTTTGTGTACCTCAGCCTTTATACAGTCCCTGACGTGGTCAGGTTGTCTGTAAAGCTTGTTCTTCACAGGCAGACTGTCACCAGTGTCCACCACATGGGTACACCAGTCAGTTTGGCTAGGTATCAAGGAAAACATGTGTTGAAATGATTGTAGAACCTGTCTACATTCAATCTGTTGATGATCAGTGAGGTTGCCTCCAAGGGTCACTCCTTCAACTGAGCCATCCTCAGGGTTCTGAGACAACAGGTCTTGGAGAGGGTCACTCTCTTCCTCCTGTCCCTCATCTGTAGCCATGAGCAAGCCCATGTCTGCCCTGTCAACATATGCTTTTAACCTGTTAACATGGAGTACCCTCTCCCTTCTTTTCCAGGATTGTATGGGGTCCAGACCATTTGTCTTGGAGTGCTGCTGGGGCCACTGGCTCCAACACCCATACCTTCTGTCCTGGCTGAAACTCAACCAAGACAGCCTTTTGGTCATGCCAAGCTTTCTGTAAGGCCTGGCTTGCCTCAAGGTTTTTGGATGCCTTCTCCATATACTCAGCCATCCTGGAGCGGAGACCAAGTACATAGTCCACTATGTCTTGCTTAGGCTTTTTGAGAGGTAACTCCCATCCTTCCTTCACTAAACACAGTGGGCCTCTTACAGGGTGCCCAAACAACAATTCAAAGGGGCTGTAGCCAACCCCCTTTTGTGGGACCTCTCTGTAAGCAAACAGAAGGCAGGGTAGAAGGATGTCCCATCTTCGCCTAAGCTTTTCAGGTAATCCTTTGATCATACCCTTTAGGGTCTTGTTGAATCTCTCAACAAGCCCATTGCATTGTGGGTGATAAGGGGTGGTGAACTTGTAGTTGACACCACATTCCTTCCACATAGCTGTCAAGTATCCTGACATGAAGTTGGTACCTCTGTCAGAAACCACCTCCTTAGGAAACCCCACTCTGGAGAATACTCCCAGCAGGGCCCTGGCCACAACAGGTGCTGTAGTGGTCCTAAGGGGAATTGCCTCTGGATACCTGGTGGCATGATCCACTACCACCAGTATAAATCTGTGCCCAGATGCAGTGGGAGGATCCATGGGACCCACTATATCTATTCCAACTCTTTCAAAGGGGACCCCCACCACAGGTAGTGGTATTAGGGGGGCCTTTGTTGTGCCACCTGATTTGCCACTGGCTTGGCAGGTCACACAGGAGCGACAAAACTCCTTGGTATCTTCATTCATGTGAGGCCAGTGAAAGTGAGGGACAAGCCTGTCCCAAGTCTTGTTCTGGCCTAAGTGTCCTGCTAAAGGAATATCATGGGCCAAGGTAAGAAGGAAGCCCCTAAATTGCAGAGGTATAACCAACCTCCTGGTTGCACCAGGCTTGGGGTCTCTAGCCTCTGAATAAAGGAGCCCTTCATCCCAATACACTTTATGGGTACCTTGAGCATTCCCAGCAGCCTCAGCAGCAGCCAGCTGTCTGAGGGGTTCAAGAGATGGACAGGTTAACTGAGCCTGCCCCAAGTCAGCCCTGGAAGGTCCCCCTGTCCCCAGAAACTCAACCTGATCAGGTTCAAGCTCTTCAGGGACAGTTCCTTCAGGGTCCTCTAGATCATCTTCCTGGGAAGGCTGATCATCACCTTGAGGCAGGGGGGAAGGCACTGCCGTAACCCTCCTGTTCTTCTTCTTGGTAGGTGCTTGGTCCATTGTTCCAGGATCCAAGACCTGTGGTTCAGTAAGGCACTTTTTGGCCTGTGACCTGGTCACAGCAAGGACATGTGGACATGTGGTGATATACCTAACAGCATGTGTCCTGTACTCCACTTCTGACCATAGAGAACTCTCTAGGTCATTGCTCAACAAACATTCTACTGGGAGGTCTGCACTAACCACAACCCTTTTGAGGCCAGTTACCCCTCCCCATGAGAAGTTAACAACTGCCACACTATGTGAAGTAGTGGCATTGCTGGCATTGGTCACCTGGTAATTCTCACCTGGTATGTACTGTCCAGGATCCACAAAGCCTGGTGTCACCATAGTGACACTGGCACATGTGTCCCTGTAGGCTTGAGCCACTTTTTCATTAATTAAAGGAGTCTGTCTGTACTTGCCCAGGTTACTGGGGCTCACAGTCAGGGACAAATCCATGTCCCCATCACAGATCAAGACTGCCTGGGTCAGGGTTCTGTCTAAGTCAGAATCTCCTTCAGTTCCCATAGTGATTCCCACTACACCCTTTGTTTGGGGACCAACACTGCTAACAGTAGTACTGGGAGCAGGTGCCTTAGGGGCAACAGTGTTGGGGGCTCCACCCTTCCTACAATCACTAGTCCAGTGAGTTGTATTCTTGCAATGTTTGCACCAGGGTTTCTTTGGACCTTCTTTCTTCTTCCCTTTTGGCTGGGACCCACCCTCGTTAGTACTAGTTTGGGGCCCTGTTGAAGACTTCTGGTCTTTAGATTTCTGATCTCCACCCTTCTGGTCTGTTTTCTTCTGATCACCCCCTTGGCCCTGGTTCTGGTTCTTTTGCTTAACCCTGGTTCTGACCCATTTGTCTGCCTTCTTTCCCAATTCTTGGGGAGAGGTCAGATCTGAGTCAACCAAGTGTTGATGCAGTTGCTGGTTCTGACAGTTATTTAAAATCTGTTCTCTCATCATCAAATTGTACAATCCTGTATAATCAGATACCTTACTTCCCAGCAAACAACCCTCCAAAGCCTTAGTGGCACATTCAATGTATTCAGATCAGTCCTGAGTCTGTGTCTTCTGGGTGTCTCTGAACATTAACCTGTACTGTTCAGTGGTTAAGCCTAACCCATCAACTAGGACACTCTTCAGGACTCTGTAGTTTCTGACATCCTCATCCCTAACAGTGAGGAGTCTGTCTCTGCCTCTTCCTTCAAAGGAGAGCCAGAGGATTGCTGCCCACTGGTCTTCAGGAACCTGCTGCACTTTGCAGGCTCTCTAAAGAGCAGTCATCAATTTGTGGATGTCATCCCCACTTTTGTAGGGGGGCACAACCTTGGACAGGTTCCTATTGTCAAAGACCCTATCCTTGTCCTTAGGGACAATGCTGCCACCAGTGGGTATAGACCCACTCTCTTTAGGTTGCCTAGCCTTATTCAGTTTCTCTTCCATCAGAGCTACTTCTAGCTCCTGTTTCCTGATTCTCAGCTGAGCTTCCTACATTCTGGCCTCATGCTCCCTCCTCTGAGGGGTGGTCATCCTTCTCCTGGAGTGACCTTGAGAGCCTCTAGAGGCATGAGAAGCATTAGATTCACCTGAGTGATTCCTTTGCCTCCCAAGCCCCTGGTTAAGTCCACTGGAGAGATCCAATGGGATGATCCCATTGTCAGTCCCCAATAGCCTTAGGTTAGCTGGGCCACGTATAACACTTGGCACTGGGCTATTTCTCCCTTCATCCTCACTACCTTCTGTATCAGTACCCTTCTCACTTTCATCCTCTGTAGTATGAATCTCATCTAAGTGGTGACTATTGGAAAGGGGTACCTCAGTAGCATCTTCAGAAGGGGGGCCTCCTGTTCCAGTCCCTAAGGGGCCTAACTGGGAGGCTTTCTTGAGAGCTTTCTGATCTTCATCAGCTTGTAAAAGCTCTCTGAGTTCAGCAGAAGTAGGATTCTTGGGCTGTTTAAGGCCCCTGATATTTGCCAACTGCCTGAGCTCATTTTGATTTAGGGTAGCAAAGAGAGTTGGTGCCCTCTGGGGGTCACTCTCGACAGAGATGGGTACCTTGGACCCCTCTGCCCCCTCCATTGCTCTTAAGTGTGGGTGGATGTGTTGCAATCTACCTACACTTGGGTTTACCTACTAAACCTATCTAGTAGTTGTAGTCAGGGTGTGCTACTCCCTTTGCTCTACAACAACTAAGTTCAGTAGAACTTAAGTATATCTATCTTGTTTTATATGTACCTACAGGTACCTATGTGATCTTTCAATTGGTAACCAAGAGATTACAATGGTAAAACACAGCAAGCTCAAATCCAACCGCTGCTCACCAATGTGAGAAGTTGGCCTGGTATATGATGTTCACTAGTTAAAGTGACCACCTTGTACCATGCCAAGCAACCCTTATGGTGTGGTTGTAAGTCAACCTTTTCGGACTAGCTGCCCTAGTGGTAGCGTAGGCTAAGCAGTCTTTGAGGCTAAACTCGTTAAAGCGTGTTAAGCAGGCTGTTTTACCAAATGCAACCCCCCTTTATACCAATGAAAGGACACCACACAGATATATATTGAAAATATATATGTATTTATTTCTCAAAGTATCCCCTAGACTCTTTATGAGCACGGGAGCACAAATCGTTAAACAAGACAATGTTATAATATACAGAAGTTGCACTTTATATGGATGGGCCCTGGTGGCCACTCAAACCATATACTAAAATAGTGGTATAAGTACCACGAACAGGAAAGTGAAAAGGCCTAGGGCCTCTAGAATCGCTGGACCTACAAGGAGCTAACTTCAGTTAGTGACCAGGAGGTCCACGGGTCGCGTGTGCAGTGAGGAAAGTTACACGCGGGCTCCCATAGGTTTTCAATGGGTGCGTAAAAGTTACAAAGTTACTGCAGAAAGGGTCTTCTGCGTGGACTACGATCTTAAGATTTGAAACACAGACACTAGAGAGGATTCTCTACACTTGGGCACCGGAGTGCCAGCTTTACCTCACCCACAGGAAGCGGGTGCATAGGTCTCGAAGTGCGTCGGGTTTCTTCTATCGATTCAATGGAGCCTGATGACAAAGATGCTGCAGGCGGTCGGTCCAGAAGAGATGCGGTGGATCCAAGAGTGGATCGGAGTTGTAGAAGACCTGAAAGCAGAGGGGACAGTGTTCACAGTCACTAGCCAGTGACCGGCGTGGCACCAGGTAGGTACCAGGCGATGTCGGGTGCAAACAGGTGGTGAAGGGTAGCTTGTCTCTGCAGCCGCGCGGTCCCTGAAGGTCAACAACGTCCAGGAGTCGGTTCACTAGCTGTCCCACGCAGGCTCTCGCTGTCGGCGGTATCGGCGACTCAAAAGAAGCAAACAAGCCTTGGCAAAGGCAGGAGTCGTGGAAAGAGAGGAAAGCTGATTGTTCTGACCAGCAAGGTCAGAGGGGCTGCTCTTTTGGAGAGCAGCTAGGGCCAGTCTGGAGCAACCAGACCAGCATTGTTAGTTTCAAGTTTCGTCGCCAAAATGGCCACTAGCCAACGTCCAGGGACCGGGCAGGCGCGTCGAGATGCAAAGTGCAGAGGGGCCCCACACAGATCGTGGAGATGCTGGAGGGCTCACCTTTGGTGCAGATGCTGCTCGATGGTTGGGCTTCTCAGGACCCAAAGCACAACTTGGAGGGAGCCTCTGTCGCTGCGCTTGCAGCTTGTCGTCGGTCTTTCAAGATGGCTGGCTCCACGTGTCTCGGTGCCTCCACGGGTTCCTTCTTCTCAGGGACTGTGGATCGGGCGGTGAGAGGTCTGGAGGTTCAGGTCTTATCGGGCTCTGGGCTCGGGCTCCGGCAGGAGGCGGCGGCAAAGCAGACGTTCAATAGCTGGTTGGTGCTTGCGTTAGCAAGATGGTCACTCCCTGACCATATGGGAGATTTCCTTCAGTCCTCTGTGAGGCAGAGCGTCGAAGTTCCCGTCTTCTTCTTGTGGTTAAGTTGATTCCAGGATGTCTGAAGTCTTAGGACACAGCTCCTACCTTTAAGCGGATTCTAGGGGCCGGACTACCTGCTAGGTCCCTCCCTAAGGGTGGGACCAGGAAGGGGGGTGGTTACACCCCCAATCCTTTGTCCAGCTCGCCCCAGGTCCAGGGCTGGTTTGCCCCAGGACCGGATTGAACTGGCATATGCACCGAGGCTCCTTGTGAGCCTCAGGCATGTCTGATTCCTTTCAAGCCCTACCTGACCAATACACAAAATCCTGTCTGGGGTGGTGCACGCACCTCCCCTGGCAGGAAACCCTTTGTCCACACCTCCCAAGCTGGAAGGACTCCCAGCAGCAGGAGGGCAGACTTGTGTCTGTGGTGGCAGCATCCATTTTGTGGAGCTGAGGCTATGTCTGATTTTACCCGGGTTTCAGGTACTGTACATGTCGTGTCCCTCTAGAAGGGTGGAATGCTAACCCCGTCACCAGAATTGGCGAGGGGTTAGTATTCCAATTCATATGACACCTTACTCGACATGTTTTGATAAAGCCAACCCAAAGATAGCATTTAACCGCGAGGTTCATAATGCACTTAAGAGTATATGGTATGACGATATCTGGAAACAGTAGAAGGAAGTTGTTCCGACCCCTGCAGGCAGGCTCAGCTCATGCCAGAGCACCATCTCACATGGAACCAAGCACTCTGCCTTCAGGATTGTTAAGGTCTGCCATAGGAGTGACTGATAGGTTAACATGTGTCCCATTTAAGGTTAGGTATAGGTATACTACACCTAAGTAAGAGGTGGTTACACCAACTTACCCCAGCTGAGTGATCAGCCAGTTGTGTCAAATTTGTTAGGCCAGGCCTGGGGTGGCATAATACATGCTGCAGCCCCTGGCAGGCCTTAGATACACCAATGCCCTGGGGACCTAGTGTACACTGGTACAGGGGCTCACAGGGTGATCCACTTCCAATTGGTTATGCACCTAGGGTGCATAGTGTAAATTTAGTAGAGAGAACAGCAGGCTGGGGGTCTGATTGGCAGGCCCACAGCCTCAATATGTCAAAAACCAGTGAAGCAAAAAGCAAAAATTTGGGGTGACCATAGGATAGGTGACCCTACTCTCCTACACATGCTGACTGGTCGTCTCACGTCAAATGGTAACCTGCGGATTATCCATCTTAAATTTGTGCACCAACTGTATCACACCCCTGTTAAACTTAATAAAATGGGACTCAGAGACTCTGATTGCTGTAAGCGCTGTGGTCAATCCGGAGCGGATTTCATTCACCTTGCAACGCAGTGTAACTCTGTGCTTAAATATTGGGAGACTGCTGTTACACGTATACACACTGTGACGGGTCAGGTACTGCAGTGCACACCTCTGGAATGCCTCCTAGGTTATGCTCCCCACTTGAAGGCTGCCTTGGGTAGGTTTATTAGAGTAGCCCTCCTCTTGGCCAAAAGGTGGGTTATGTTCACTTGGGAAAGTAAATCTGCTCCCAAAATTGACGAATGGATTAAAGACCTAGTATATTGTCGTGAGCAGCTGCAACTATATGCAGAGGAACTGCCGGTCACATCCAGGCCCACAGACATCTGGGCTCCGTTAAGAGAGTATTTGTTGCTGCAGTCCCAAACTGCCACTGTGCGACTCTGTCGGTCATCTGCAATGTTGGGTTTCTGCATCACCTGGAATGACTGAATTATGCTATTAGGGCGGGACCGTTGCACTACACTTGCTGTCTCACCTGATTACTGAAATGTACCTACCAATGTTGTCTTTTCTTTTACATATTAATGATTTTGTTTACATAACAGTTTGTTATATCTGTACACTGTACGATGCTTCAAATTTCAATAAAAAGAAATTTTAAAAAAATATCAACCAGAGATAAAGATTTAAAAACGGACACAAATCGAGCATACAAAATACCTATAAAATGCACCGTACCAAAGAGCAGGCAGGACGATTTTTATCAAAGGACTTAATTCTAGTACCTACAAAAAAGTCTCCTATTTTACTAATCTGGATAGTTCAGCGATTAATAATATCCCCTGAGAAAAAAAGGAGATAAAAGTTAGCAATTGGTCAAGGGTGTTTCAGCATGGATTGGATGAATGTTGTACTTTTTAAACATTTGACACCGAGTAGACCAAGGCACCCGTACTTTGGGTTATTTAATGGCCTCAGGAAGACTGCTGAATCCATAATTCTTCAGCATGTATTATATAAGAAAATCGTCGTCTGGAAGATTGCCCTGAAAATCTTGTAATCTGTAATGCACAGGAAGCCAAATAGTACTTAAAATTAAGAACAGCCAGGCTGCCTCCAGATGGGATCAGTTGCAAAATTCTTATATTAGTGTAAAGGGTCTTATTCCCCCAAACAAATGAAGTCATCATACTATCCAGTCTGGTAAAATAATCATTCGCTACTTTACAAGAGACATTTAAAAATAAAAATAGCACAAGAGGCAAAATCGACATTTTAATAAGGAAGGTGCGACCTATAATAGAAAGAGGGATTGGAGGGGTTCAGTAACATAATGAATAGCGCCATAATTTTAAGCAATATTGTTTCTACAAAAATATAGGTACAATGACCCAGTACCCTTCCTCGTCAGTCACAGGGGATCAATAAATGGCATCTAGTCTTTCAGTTAGAATGGCAGCCGTCTCCCTATGCCAGGTTCTAATCGAGGAGAAAAACATTTCTTGGTCCACGGATATTCCAATGTAATCCCTTCTTTCCCTTTTATGAAGTGGGTTTCTTGCCAAAGAATTATAGAGGGATTATATTGGTGTAGGCTAGAGAGGACAGTATTTCTTGTCCGTCTGTTATTCAGACCGTTCACGTTATGACTGACTACAACTAACTCCATTAATGCTCATCCGCAACATTAATAACGTAAGCTATTACCTGCCCTTAAATGCCATTGACAGTATTTGTACAAGAAATACCAGAAATAATAGCTGTAAACAATTATAAACCGCATGCACACATGACACAATAGCACACAGCAGTTTCCCTGCAATTTTCTCAAATGCAGTCACAACACTGAACCACCGCCCCTATCCCTAGTAACCAGGAAACCCTGTGCCCCAACCTGGCTAATTAGACCCCTATTCTAAAGGATTATCCCTCCAGATTTGCCCACATGGGGTATTGCTGTTACATCTTGTTGGATTACTAACGCATCTGCCAAAGGCGTAGATTCAAGCATGGAAGTTATTGATGTTGGTTGAAGCCTAGAAACTGGGGATGCAGCAGAGCGGTTCAAACCACCTTTTCCAGCCCCAGTCTTCCTTCCGAGACACACTTCGATAGGGTTTCCCTTGGAACGGGTCTTTGGAAAATATTGGGTACTGGGGCGGACCAATGAAGCTGCTGTTGGGGCTATTGATAATTTCCCAGGGCTAGGTTCAGCTGTAATTATATCTGTCTAAGATGGTCTCCCTTCGGGTGGAGCAGGCCCCCCTCCTCCCAAGATTGAAGCAGCTGACTCATTTGATGCAATATACTTTGATTCAGTACAGGTCAGCAGAGAATGGTAAGAAAGCTCTCTCACCAATATCTTCCATAGTTGGAGTGTGCGGTTGTGGAATAGTTGAGCTTGCATTATAGGTATTATTATTTGGGACTTTCTGAATAGAGAGGGGGAGTTATAAGCCCCACTGCCTGAAGGAGAGTTCTCTTTAGGGGGGCCTTCTAGAGTTTTTCTTTATTTACTAAGCATCATTTCAATAACCTCAGGGTTCAAGTTTGTATGAGATTCTGAACGAGCCTCTACACCACTCAGCTCCTCCCCTTTCCTTCCTGGATAGGGCTTCACCAGTTATATTGCAGCAGGAATAATGAACATGGAAGTGGGGGAGGGGTGGAGCTGCCCAATTGAATATCCTTGAACATTGCTACCTAAAACACAATTTGCCAGTCGTAGTTGGTACATTAGGAAAGACTCGGACATCAAACTTGCCGTACTTAAGCGAGCACAGTGGAATGCTGATTTGAATCTGACTAACTATTCTTTCCTCCTGTAATGTTCATCAGTTTTGAATAAATCTTTATAGTTAGGACTTTTAGGGCCTCATGTAGGTAAATAAATTTTACCGGTTCTTAAATACCGAGCCGTACCGAATCGGTAAATTAGAATCGGTAAGTTATATGTAGGTAAAAATTCGGTAACAGTTACCGATTCGGTAACATTCGGTAAATACGAATCGGAATTCACCGATTCGGTAAATACCGAGGTGATAATTACCGAATCGGAAAATACCGAGGTGGTATCTACCGATTCGGAAAATACCGAGGTGGTATCTACCGAATCGGAAAATACCGAATCGGTATGTACGGATTTGGTAAATAACATCACATGACTTGACGAAACAGCTAATCCTGTGCAACGACAGCCCACCCAACCAGGAACTGCCCACACCCAGGCAGGTGTACACAATTAGCCGACGTGGCCACACCCAGGCAGGTGTACATAATTAGCCGACCCTGGAGAGGCTTGGAGTGCAGAGGAGAGGCAGGGAGCAGTTGCATGTGCGAGCGGGAAACGAACAGCATGTCCAGCCAGAGAACACAGAAAGACGGAGGGGAAAGGAGGAGGAAGCTCAAATTCAGCCCCAAGGAACTCCAGGTGCTGGTGGAGGAGGTGGTGAAGCAGCACCAGAAGCTGTTTGGGAGGCAATCCCTGCAAGTGCCTGAGGCCGAAAAGCGCAACATATGGCTGGCCATCCAGGCGCAGGTCAATGCTGTGGGAGTGACCCACAGGAACATTGAGGTCCTCAAAAAGCGCTGGTATGACCTGAGGATTGTGACCAAGAGGAAGATGGGCGACATCCAGAAGGAGGCCAGCCAGACCGGAGGTGGAACCAACAGGGCACCTGCCCTCACCGAACTGGAGGAGCTGGTGGCGGCCACAATCGAGCAAGAGAGCGTCGTGGGTCTTGGGGACGCCGACAGCTCTGCCAGAGCCGCAACACACCAAGGTAAGACGAAAGCACAGCAATGTAGCCTCCCCTACCCCTATCCCACATCCCCCATTGTGAAACGAGAATCACACTGCAGTCCACACGTGTCAGTGCAGACAGGCAATGCATTCCGGGAGATGTAGTCAGGGCAACACTAACCATGACGTAAATGTCACAGGGCAACAAGGAATGTCACGCACTCGAGGCACAAGGAGACAGAGGACAGATTGGAATGTGAAATGATTTATTGTGACGCTTGCAATGCAGCCCTTCGGGGACACTGAGCCAATGTTGTTTTTCTGTCCACAGATGTGACATCATGCAGCACAGGGCATGCTGCAGGGGAGACGGCACACCGGCCACAAAAATCACCTCTAGCCAGCACGAGTTCAGACCAGGGAGCAGGCCCACTGGCAGCCGAACCACCAACACAGCCAGCCTCGCCGCACACAGAGCCAGCATCACCTCACCGAGAGCCAGCATCACCACAACCACAGCCAGCATCGCCACTCATGTTCGAATCACCGGCCACATCTCCGCTTGCAGGTGTGAGAATGAGGAGGCGTCCAGCAGCCAGGCTACGAGCCTTCGACACCTCGTCAGACGACAGCATGGGCCCAGAAGACCGCACCGGGCACCAGGAAGGGAGCCATCCCACTGTGCCCCACACCTCACAGGCAGCACAGACGGGAGCAAGAGGGCGCCGCAGGTCGCGTGTCCAGAGTCCACCAGCACCCACTGACGGCCATGGTGTCTTCTTGGGGCTCGAGGGCCAAATGTTGAAGCAACAGCGCCTGCAATCAAAGGCAGTTATGTCAGTCCAGAGGCACATGCGGGTGATGAAGACAAGCTTAGTCAACATGGACACAAACATTGGCGGCATGGCTGCGGGCATTCGGGACATGTCCCAGTCAATCCAGCAGTTGTGCAGCAAATTAGATGCTGACATCGAAGCACGGCGCCGGGAACGCCAGAGAAGGGACACTACCAGCAGGGCACTCAACCGTCTGGCAACTGCGACTTCCCTACTTTGCCGGCGCTCTGTGACGATGCAGGAGGGCCTAACACAGTGCTGCAGCGACCTGTCTCGGGGGATGGTGCAGGTGACAAGTGCACTAGGGGTGCTATTGACTAGTCAGGCATCGACAACTGCTGCAGGGGATGCTGCGGAGAGCATCGACACCAGCAGCAGCATCACACCCCCCGTCCCCGAAGCACGCAGGAGCAGCAGGCGGCTTGGGGTTGGCTCTAGTGAGGATGCACAGGCCGTGCAATCCACCACTGCAGCGCGTATGCGCAAACATTGATGTGGCCCTGCTTAGCCACTTCCCATTGGGTGACGTAACCCTGGACATACTCCTTGTATAGATGGTATATTGCCAGATTGGCCTGTTCATGTGTTCATGGCGTGGTGCCACATTAAACTACGTCATGACTTCTCACAACTCGCTGTGTCCCCTCACTTACTCAGAAATAGTTGCATGTGATCTCTGCCCGTCTCTCTCTCCCATCGATTGCAGTTGGCACTCTAGCTGCGTTGCCCTGTGGCTGGCCTGACTCATCCTCGTTGTCCTCAAAATATGTTAGTTCCACATCTGTACCTTTTTTCGTGGCAAGGTTGTGCAGCATTGCACAAGTGGCAATAATCTTGCAGCAGGTGATGGGTTTGTACTGGCGTGCGCCTCCGCTCTTGTGGAGGCAGCGGAACCTGCTCTTCAGTAGTCCAAACGTGCGCTCCACCACATTGCGTGTTGTTTTGTGGGCCACGTTGTATCGTCTCTCACTCTGGGTTGCTGGGTGTAGGTAGGGAGTGAGGATGAATGAACGGCATGCATATGCACTGTCGCCTGGATGAGAAGAAGGGAACCATCAGTTACATGCCTCTATACACTCTGATTTGCAGGTTTCAAGGGGCGTCACTGTTACTTACCCAGCAGGTATCCCTCTCCGAATTCGCCGGCACTCAGTCGTGTGTAGATCCCACTATTCTGGAAGATGTAAGAGTCGTGGGTGCTCCCAGGAAACTTTGCAACAATATCTGTGATGATGTTCCCTGCATCACAGATCACCTGCACATTGATGGAGTGGGTGGACTTCCTGTTCCTGTAGATGTGCTCTGTATCAGCTGGTGGACAGATTGGGATGTGTGTACCATCAATACAGCCGATGACATGGGGGAACTGTGCCATGTGATAAAAGTCTGTTTTTGTTTTCTGCAGTGCAGCCTGTGTGTTTGGGAAGCTTATGTAGTGGTGCATTCTCTGCATCATGGCATCCAGGAACTTCCTGAAGAAACGGGACAAGCAACTCTGGGATACACCACCCACCGCAGCTATCACCACCTGATAACTGCCGGATGCCAGTAGATGTAGGCTGCAGAGCACCTGCACATGTGGTGGTATGGCGTGCGCCCTTCTTGTTGGCTGGTCCAGGAGTGGGTGCAGGTCCCTTATCAGGTCCATGATGGTTTCGGGGTGTAGCCTGTACCTCTCATGTATCTCTGCATCAGTCAGCTGTAATAGTGTGATGCGCTGTCTGTAGATTTGTTCCTCCCGTCGCCACACCCTCAGTCCTGCTGCCTGTAGACGTAGGCGCCTTGCAATGACGTACATGGCGGCCATGTTGTCCACGCTGTTGCATTTTGGGATTGCTTATGTGCATTGTTGATGGTTACCACCTGCTTTCAATCCTTGTTAATTACCGACTCTTATTTACCGATTTTCCTGGATTTCTTAATTACCGACTGCTCCTACATGTCATTTTAAATTTTTACCACTTCATATTTACCACTTCATGTTTACCGATTCGTTAATTATGTATTCGGTAAATATGAATCGGTATTTTAGAATTCGGTAACTATGAATCGGTATTTACCGCCTCATATTTACCGAAAAGTGGTTTTTGGACTCCTACATCTCACTTGTCTGAATACCGGTCGGTAACGGCATATTTACCGAAAATCGGCCGTTACCGACCGGTATTTCGCTACCTACATGAGGCCCAAAATGTGGTCCTAGTCCTGTGAAAGTTTTTTTTATTTGCACAAGGGGAGGCAAAAGGCCTGATCCTGCACATCAACCATTTTTACTTTTTAGTTAAAGCATTGGCAAAGTGAGCAAGGGACCCATGTCTGGGCATACCCTGCCAACTTAGGGCGAACCAAGCAAAACCATAGGGGATGATGGACGGAGTGTTGAACATTGCAAGCACTCACCCCCTGTCAACTGATCTGGGTTTAATCCATCATCATTCTTTAGCTCACTCCGCCACCCCAGTTCAGACGTGGCCATATGCAAATCAGTCTGACCCTGTGCCTCATGGGAACAATCCAGCCCGAACTGCCAAGCCATGTCTTCCCTGGACCGGAAACAAGCATCCTTGGACCTGTTTCTGGCTAATCAGCCGTCATCAACCAGGCTAGCTTGAATCCAGTGGCAAAGTGAGCAAGGGACCCACGTCTGGGCATACCCTGCCAACTTTGGGCGAACAAAGCAAAACCAAAGGGGATGATGGACGGAGTGTTGAACATTGCTAGCACTCACCCCCAGAAATATAAACTACTGCATCATGGGTTTAGAAATCCAAATTGCTTAACTATGAGGGAGAGAGGCTTTACTCTTGATATGAGCAGTGACTGAGCTCCCACACAAAACAAACTAGTGCCCAAAATTAAACACAGTTTACTGTGAGGAATCCCAAGCTTACCCTTGGTAGCTTAACACTTGACAAAAATTACAAGGCCTTCCTCAGTTAAAGTGTATGTCCACATGTAGATCAACATCAAAACAGCAGTATACTCGAGGAATAAATGAGTTAAAATAGCCAAATGAATTTTATTATCAAAAAAATAAAATGCATTTATAATAATTACATGAACAATTTAAAACTTTGGCATTGGAATCAAGAAATAGTAAGAAAAGATGTTTTTTTAATCTTAAGAAAATATTTAAATTAATTTAATCACAGCTTTTCAAAATGGCACTGGCCTTTGAAAGCACCCACTTGCCACAAATGTCCATGTTTAAAAAGTAGCTAATCAACGCTTTTGGAAATTAGTTTACTGGTTGGGGGAGCATAAACTTACTCAAGGAGCAACCACAATCTCTGTTAAAGTGAATGACAAGTAAACCACAAATTAACCTATGCTTGACCCTCTGGTAGCTTGGCACAAAAGCAGTCATGCTTAACTTAGAGGCAATGTGTAAAGTATTTCTGTATCAGTTTAAGAAGTATTAAAGTGAAAACACAAGACAAATTCTACACCAATTTAGAAAAATAGAGTAAAATGTAGTTAATTAGTTGACACCAAAATTACAAAAATCCAATCAATAGAACCAGAGATATGCAATTTTAAAGAATTCAGGTAAGTAAAATATCTAAAAGCTCTAAGGGCCACTCATAATTATCTGGTTGTGTGAGACTGGGAGAATGTCACAATTTCTGTCTCAACGCAATGAAGTTCGGGTCAGATACAGGGACCAGGTTAGACCTGCTGAAAGAGTTACCTTCATAGTCTAGCACGAAGAGTTCCTTTCACGGTGGAAGGAGCAGCAAGGAGAAGGTAGAGCATCGCGGATGGTAATCGATGTAGTGCGAAGAGCCTTTTGAGCGTTGTGGATGCTTGTTGTTGGAGCTGCATGTTGGCGCTCACTGTGAGCTGTCAATGCTGTAGTGCAAAGTAAAGATCTCATTCTACTGGGCGTCTCTAGCTGTCACTGTAACGTGAAAAGTCAGGTTTGTTGGTGGGTGGCAAAGGTGGAAAGATATTGGTGCAAACGGGCCCGTTCACATTCGCTAAAAGCCCAAAACTTCAGGATTTTTCTTTTTCTTTGGAGAAGCTCAAAAGAGGCCATATCAGGGGTCTAAGACCTGAGCGGCACCTCTGGCAGCCAGGAGCTCACTTCAGCAAAGGCACGCAGGGCTCAAGCTTGTCCAGCTGCCAGTCCAATCAGCAAGTCAGTTGACATGAAGGGTGCCTCTGGAGCGTGTTTTGTCCCTGGAACTCAAAGCAGGAGGTCAGATAGCAGACGCCTGGAGTCACAACCGCTTGGAATGAAGGGTGCAGGTCCAATCATCCTTCTCCAGGGGAGTAACCCGCCAAAGTCTTGGAAAAAGTCATGAAAAAAGCTGTCAACCGCCAACTCGCCACCTTCATAGAAGAAATCAGCATCCTCAACCCCTCCCAATCTGGCTTCAGGAAGAACCACAGCACAGAAACCATACTCCTCATAGCAACAGACGACATCCGCGCCCTCCTCAACAAAGGAGAGACTGTGGCCCTCATCCTCCTTGACCTCTGCGCAGCCTTCAACACCGTCTCTCACCGTACCCTAGCCTGCAGACTCCATGATGCGGGTGTCTGGAACAAGGCCCTCAACTGGATCCTCTCTTTCCTCTCCAGCAGAACACAATGAGTCAGACTCCCGCCATTCTGCTCAGAACCAACACCAACCACCTACAGAGTCCCACAAGGATCCTCCATCAGCCCGACCATGTTCAACATCTACATGGCCCTGCTCGCAGCCATCGCCGGATCCCACGGACTCAGCATCACATCATACGCAGACAACACCCAACTCATCCTCTCCCTATCCAACGAACCCAACATCACCAAATGCAACTTTCAAGACGGAATGGAAGCCGTTGCTAGATGGATGAAGAGCAGCTGTCTTCAACTCAACATGGACAAAACAGAGAAACTCATCATGGGGCCACACATGGCACTTGGAACCACACCTGGTACCCTCCCCTGCCCTCGGGGAACCCCCCCCGCCTCCAAAGACCATGCACGCAACCTAGGGATCATCCTGGACTCCGAACTCAAAATGGACCGCCAGGTCAACTTCATCACCTCCTCCTGCTACCACACCCTCCGCCTACTCCGCAAGACCTTCAAGTGGATCCCCCCGAACACAGGAAAACGGTCACACACACCCTCATCAGCAGCAGACTAGACTACGGGAACACACTCTACGCCGGGATCAACAAGAACGTCACCCGCAAACTCCAGAACGTCCAGAATGCTGCCTCCAGGCTAGTCCTCAACCTACCACGGTACTGCCACGTCAGCCAAAACCTACGGACCTTGCACTGGCTTCCCGTCGAGAGGAGGATCACCTTTAAGCTTCTCACCCACGCACACAAGGCCCTCCACAATGCAGGGCCCGCCAACCTGAACCACTGCATCGTGTTCCACGCTCCCCATTGCTCTCTCTGCTTGGCACAACTCTCCCTCGCAACTGTAAATCAAGAAAAGCAGAACAGGAGGGTGCTCCTTCTCCCTCCTCGTGGCCAAGGCATGGAAGTCCCTCCCTCTCCACCTCCGACAAACCGCATCGCTCCCTATATTCCTAAAGGACATCAAGACCTGGCTCTTCGATGGAGTCAGTGACCCTGCAGGTTCCGCGGAATCACCCCTACCCTCCCTCCCTCCCTCCCTCAGCGCCTTGAGACCCGTTCCGGGTGAGTAACCCGTGCTATACAAACCTATGATTGATTGATTGGAGTAGAGTGGCAGTCCTTCTGGTAGTACACCAGCACAGTAGTCCTTCTTCTGTAGTATCCACAGGTCCAATAGTGTACTGAAGACTTGGGTTTGAGGGTTCAATATTTATTCTTGGTGCCAAATTTGAAGTAGGAGAAGTTTCCAGAGAATTCCCTTTAAAGTCCTTAAAGTCATTTGTGTGAAGGCAGGGCACACCCAGTTGAAATTAGGGTTGTACCTAGCTCCACCTCCCCATCCTGCCAGTTGATGGCCCATCCAGGTACACACCTAATCCTTCTAATGTGTGGCTCTCTGGAAGGATTAAACAAAGTCCAGCTGTCAATTACACCCTGTCATGTGACCCAGAAACAGGCTGCCAGCACCAAATCAATCAAAAAAATGCCTACTTTCTAAAAGTGGTATTTTCACAATTGTAACTTAAAATCAGACTTTACCATTTAAGAGGATTTTTAATTTCAATTTCTCGGACACCAAACATGACACTCCCATCCGCTCCCAATTGAAAGGCACCACTTAGTAAATGTAATAAGGGAGCCCAATGTTATCCTGTGGGAGAGGTAGGACTCATAGTAGTTACTACCAGGATATGTAAAACTTAAAAGTACATGTCCAACGTTTTAAATACACTGCACACTGCCCTCTGGGCTGTTTAGGGCCTACCCTAGGGGTGACCTATATGTGTCTGGCAAAAGGTTTAGCTTGCCAGACGATATGGCAGTTAAAAATTGCACAAACAGGCTGCATTGGCAGGCCTGAGACTGGTTTGAAAATCTACTTAAGTGGATGGAACAAGCAGTGGGCAGGCTCTCTAGTAGAATTTAAATTACAGGACCAGGGTACACGTAGTACCACTTTACTAGGGACTTACAAGTACATTAAATGTGCCAATTGGGTGACAGCAAATTTCATTATGTTTAAAGGAGAGAGCATGTGCACTTTAGCACTGGTTAGTAGTGGTAAAATGTGCAGCATCCTAAAAGCCAACGAAATGGGTTCAGAAAACAGAAGGGAGAAGGCAGAGAGTTTGTGGATGACCCTACAGAAAGGCCCCCTCCTGCCAAATCCCAAGGTAGACTACCTTAATAGGCTTCCCTATTTAGGCAATAGAACATGGACGAAGACCATGTTAGGCAGGGGCACTTGTCAGATATATGCCTCTCTGAACTCAGTTGGATTCCTCTGTTACTACTCTCTTGAGCTGCTGAACTAACCCATGGGGAACCCTGTTCCTCATCTGTGGGCCCCATCTGTGATGCTCCTAAACTTAACTTGCTCACAGACGCATCACAGTAGGCATGCAGTACCATCATGGCCAACAAAGTGATAAGGCCCATTCCACCCCTTTGAACAGAGTTCTGTCCTCAACCCAAAGAAACTTCTGCCCATAAGGACAGCGAGCAACAGAGACCACTGTCAACAGCCAGGCCCCGGACCATCCACTGCCAGGTAAAACTTACAAGTGGGCCATTGGGTAGGCTTCTCTTGGGCCTGGCAAGGAGTTCTCTATGTGTTCTAGAGATATGTCAGAGTGAGGGTAGCAGTCCTGGGTGTTAGACACCCTACTTCCACTCTAACTCACACCAGTCTAATCCAGTTTAAATACATGCCTGCTGTCACAACGCAAGCGGAACAATACTTGCCTATGCCATGCATATGCCTTAACAAAGATTACCATTATAAAGATGGTGAGGGCATATGTGTGGTAAAGGCAGGCAGTCAGCGATCTAGTATTGGAGCAAGTGGGCGGGGGTGGGAGGTGTTGGAGACTTCCTGCAGACGACAATGGAAGGAACGGTGACATTGTGAGTACTTTTTAGTTTTTTTATGGTTGGGCTGGGGTCGGGTATTTTATAGGGCTGGGGGTTGGTGTCTGTGTGGGGGGGGGTGAGGTATATTTTAGGACTAGGGGATGGGATTTAAGGCTCAGGGTGTGGCTCTGTAGTTTTTTTGGGCAGGGGTTGAGGTCGTTTTTAGGGCTGGGGGCCAGGTTTTAGGGCTCTGGGCAAGGGGTCGGGTTGTTTTTAGGACTAGGGGCTGGGTTTTAAGGGGGGGTCAGGTTTTTTTTTACAGGGCTGGGGGCCGGATTTGTGGGCGGGGGTTGGATTTATTCTCTGGGCTTTGTGCCAGGATTTAGTGCTTAGTTTGGGGGTTTGGGTAGTTTTTAAGGCTGGGGTCAGGGTCGATTTTAGGAATAGAGGTTGGGTTTTAGGGATCAGGGTGGGGGAGTCTGGTTAGTTTTTAGGGCTGAGGCAGGTTTTAAGGTTCAGGGCAGGGGGGCTGGGGTGTTTAAAGAAAAGGGGTCAGGGTTTTCATTAGAGCTGGGGGCCGGTTGTAAGGCTCAGGTTGGGGGGACTGGGGCATTTTAAGGGCTAGAGTCAGAGTCGTTTTAAAAGCTGGGGCCAGGTTTAGGGCTCAGGACAGGGGGCTGGAATGTAACCTTTACCACTTATTCATTTAATCAATCAATCAATCAATCAGGGATTTGTAGAGCGCACTACTCACTCGTGAGGGTCTCAAGGTGCTGGGGGAGGGGAGTTTCAGGCAGTTCTGGTCATTCGAAGAGCCAGGTCTTGAGGCGCCTCCTGAATGCTTGCAGGGTGGGGCTTCATCTGATGCTGAGGGGGAGTTCGTTCCAGGTCTTGGTGGCGAGGTAGGAGAAGGATCTGCCTCCCGTTCTGGCTCTGTGGATGCAGGGGATTTCGGCCAAGGCTAGGTCAGGGG